>NW_025890362.1:0-3463 GCF_002878395.1 Capsicum annuum | reverse complement strand
CTCCGAAGCCTTAAAAGTAAGTTCAGTAAAATGGTGGTCAGACCAACTGTTGTATGTAACAGAGTATTGGCCGGTCAAGAACTTGTACGTTCAGAGGATGAAAAAAAAGCAGAAATAACGATGTTGAGATGGATGTGTGGGCATATTAGGAGAGACAGAATTATGAACGAAGACATTTGGGATAAGGTGGGAATGACCTTCGGGGTGGACAAGATGAATAAGGTGAAATTGAGATGGTTTGGACATGTAAAGAAGAGATGCAAGTATGCCACCATGAGGTGTGAGGGGTTGACTATAGTATAGTAGATAGGAGGAGGGGTAGAGATAAGCCGAAGAAGTATTTGGGAAAGGTGATTAGACAAGAAAAGACGCACCTGGAATTTACCGAGGGCTTGACCCTAGCCAGGAGGAGGAGTATTTGGAGGCCGTATTGTTTTTTTAACTTTCCTACTATCTTATTCTTCAGTTTTAGTGCCTCGTGGACTTCAGTTATTATATTATTTCTTGTTGCTACTGTTTTCTTCTTCATTGTTTTTAGTATGGATTCTTCACTACTATATTTGCTTTACCTACTTGATTTTTGATATGCTTTACTTGAGCTGAGGGTGTGCCAGAATCAGCTTCTCTACCTGTTCAAGGTAGGGGTAAGGCTGCCTACACACCACACTCCCCAGACCTAACTTGTGGGATTACACTCTTATGTTGTTGTATAGAGTTGGTATAAAATCTGCCAAGAGATGGCGATTTAAGTTGTGGATAAGTTGGAGACTGGTGAGGACACCTAATAAATTACCTATTTTATGAAAAGACGACCACAAGACGGGGTGGAGTGGGGTTGCCTTGGCTCTCTTAAGATTTTGACCCGCTTTGCCCTGCCTCATATAATCTTTTTTAAACTATTTTTTCATTTTTTTTTTGTTGATTCACATCCTTATATGAAATTAGGCTTATTCAAATCTTAAAATAAAATTGAGACAGAAAATTTGACGGTTTCTGTATCAGTACTGTTTCACTAATTAGTACTGTAGCTGGAATAATGAAAAATCTGAACGTTATGAACAATTTTTTCATTCTTTTAAAGAAATGTTTTTCTAGAAGCTTTGTAAAAACAATTTATGTTTGTTTATATTCCCTAAATGGATAGTATAATCCCGTCCTATTTGTAATAAAACAGAGATTTTAAGAGTGTCGAGAAAGCCAAATAAACTTGCAAAAGTTTCATCTATGGAGATACACAAACAACTAACTAATACATTGATGAAAAAAGAACTGTAAATGGATAACAGTTGTGCCTCCCCACCTTCCCTGCTCCATGTAAAACGTTTCAAAACAAATTTTACCCCGCTCCGCCCTAATTTCCATTCCTAGTGTTTACCTCTATGTCAAGATCAAGTGAAGTGGGCATCCATAAAACCTTTACTAATATCTGTGGTGCCTAATTAACAAACATGTACATCCTTGCGTATGTGCTTCTACTGAAGTAGCAAATAAAATCAGCAGCATGCATCTCCGCGTATGTGCTTCTACTGAAGTAGCAAATAAAATCAGCAGCATGCATCTCCGCGCCGTAGGAAATAAAGTGAGATGTCACTCAGCATTATTATTCTTGCCAGGCTTATGTGTTTTACTTTCTTTACACACCAAGAAATAGAGAATAATTTTTAATAGTTATTCCTTTTCTTGGAGCAAGGGGAGATTTGAGCAACATTAAAGTTGCCTCCATGTGACCTATAGGTCACACTGTGGAATCAGCCAATGATGTTTGTGTTGGTGTAGTCAGCCTGCATTACATCCCTTGGGTGCGACTCTTCTCAAAACCTGCATTAACAAGGGATGCTTCGTGTACCGAGTGTCCCCTTTTTTTTTAAATAAATTCTTTTTCCATTCTGCATCCGAGGTCCCTGTTTTCACCCTTAATAGAACTAAACGTTGAATGAGAAGCAACTGCAAAATATATTCTTGTCTTAATTAGAGGATTCTTATTTGAATTGTTTTTGGTGTCTATGAAGAGGACCACAACTAAATTTGAAAATGAATTAAGGATGTACACAGTGTATGCTTGACACACATCCATATTATAATATGCTTCCAGAGGTACTCTGTTGTTCAGTGAGACTCATTTTTTAAAATATGGTTCACTATCTTCCTCTGCCATTCATTGGGCATGCCCGCCCCTCTTTTTTCCTATTAATTGCTCTGTTTTGACCCAAAATTATGATTGCAGAATTTGGCAAATCCAACTGCTTTGCTTTTGAGTTCTGTCTCTATGCTTCATCATCTTGAGCTTCATGATAAAGCTGATAGCATTCAGGATTCCATCCTAAGAACAATTGCAGAGGGAAAGTATCGAACAGGTGACCTTGGAGGTACCGCATCAACAACTGAGTTCACGATTGCCAATCATCTTTGAACTTGTTGGTCCATGTGTATATTATATTTTGCAATGGGTTCAACTAAGGGGATGTTTCTTTCAAAGATGCAATTGAAATTATTTTATTGTTTTTGGCGACTTAACTATATTTTCTTCGGTTTTATAGAAGTTTGCATAATGATATCAGAATTCACTCTCAAAAGGAGATTGAATAGCATCAACCAGTAATGGGTGGCTTCCATGTTAATTTGCAAGTAATAAGAGTTTCATTCTATAGTGCTTCTTGTTGTTGGTTCAATTCATGATATTCTTGCTTCTATCATTATAGTATTTCAGTTTTCCGTTTCCTCAAGTATCTACAGAGCAATGGCAGATCTTTGTTGGTATTCTTATATTGTTGGAGTTATGTTGAACTTGTTAGGTTTTCAGGACTTTCAGTGGATTGTTTGATAAAATTAATGTAATGCTAAAATATAATGCTCATTTTCATCATTTACTGTGGACCACTAAAATCTTTGATGTCTTTCTATTTGAGATAACTATATTTCTGGGTGATAGTATAAATGCACATATTGTCAATTGCTCATGGAAATTGTAAACACAAGTGAACTGTCAATTAAATAAACCTTGTTATTTTTTCTGGAACATCATTGTTGAGGAACATACATAGGCAACCCCTTAAGCTAGTCTAGTTTCAGCGTACGCTCCAATGTTAATAAATGTATGTGTAACGCCCCGAAATCGGGTCCCGAGACGTCACACGGTACTTAGGGTCACAAGTGACCCCAAGCTAACCCTTCTACTGGCATAACTCATAAGCAACTGAATAAAAAGTATAAATCTATATACATTTGCGGAAAATAACTTTTTTCTGAATATGATAGATACAAAACTGAATTTACAATATTACAACTTTGCTTTCACAACCAAAACTAAAACTGAATACATCCACTTCTACTGACTGTCTATGAAGACTCTACTAGTACTGACTAAAGGTAGCCAGGTCATGACTCCCGACTATCCCCACTCAATATGACTGAATAAAGAAAATACAACATTATTAATTCTGCATAACTGACTCGAGCCCATGAA
>NW_025890361.1:0-2023 GCF_002878395.1 Capsicum annuum | reverse complement strand
GAGAAAGATATTATTGAATTGTTGTAACTACATTATTACATTGAGACACTATTTATAAACATGACATTACAATCCTTTTCCAACTAGGAGACTATTACACTATAATCCTTTTTCAACTAGGACACTACATTGCAATCCTTTTCCAAGCAGTACTTTATATGTTATTCCTGTTCCTACTTATATTCTAACACTCCCCCTTAAGCTGGTGCATACATGTCATATGTACCAAGCTTTCTATTCCTACTCATATTCTAACACTCTCCCTCAAGCTGGTGCATACATGTCATATGTACCAAGCTTGTTATGAATGTGATTAATACGAGGATCAGCAAGGGACTTGGTGAAGATATCTGCAACAAAATTGGTAAGGACTATGGACGTCTTGGAGATCTTATTTAAAAGGAAAAAAACTAAAAAAATGATCGAAAAAGTTGTAAACGTCGTCGAGAAGACGATTTGTCACTGGAATATTGCCAGAAATTAATATAAAATATATGGGTCATCTCAAAATCAAGAGATGAGTAAATCTTGAACAAGAAAGTCACCAGAAAAACTGGTTGAAACATGTTCACGTGCTGGATTATTAGATTTGATAGCTGAAAAATGGTCAAAATCTAAAAAAAATTATATGGATAGGGTCGGAATGATGACACGATCCTACCAAAAAAGAAAAATTATATAAGTAGGGTTGGAATGATGGCACGACCCTACACAAATCATATCCGAGGAGTCACTAAAAAGATACACGAAACTATGCAAATCAAATCTAAGGAGTCATCGAAAAAACGCACGGTGCAATGTAATTTAGATATGAAAAAGTAGTCCCGAAAGATGCGTGGCACTGCGTAAATTAAATATGAGAAGTAGTTTGGAGAGATGCGCGGTGCTACCAAAACAGATATGAGAAAATAGTCACCGAAAATATGCATGGTGCTACTGTAAATCAGATATGGGAAAGTAGTCATTGAAAGGATGCATGGTGCTACACAAATTAGATATGAGAAAGTAGTCCCACAAATATGCATGGTGCTATGCAGATTAGATATGAGAATCCATGGGAAAGAAGTATGGTGGCCTAACTTTTGCTAACATGATCATTGGCCAGACGAGCAATAAATATGGTTATAGCCTTTCGCTGGCAGTGGAAGCTCTTTGATTCTCTACAAAGATTGTAGAGGCTCTGATACTATGTGATAAATAATAAAGAAAATATTATTATTGAATTGTGTGTCTACATTATTACATTGAGGCGCAATTTATAGACACGACATTACAATCCTTTTCCAACTAGGAAACTACTACACTATAATCCTTTTCTAAGCAGTACTTTATATGTTATTCCTGTTTCTACTCATATTCTAACACCTCCCTCAAGCTGCTGCATACATGTCATATGTACCAAGCTTCCTATTCCTACTCATATTATAACAAGAGTTTTAGATAGTGTTCAGGGAGGCGTGATGTGGAAAAAAGCGGCAAGGCTCCGCATAAAGCATTACGCGAAGGGTGAAGTGATGTGAGAGCATAATTTGAGTGAATAATTGAAGAAGAAGTCGCAGTATTGGAAGTTTCACACTGAAGAAGAAGTCGCAGTAGTGGACTTCAAATTTAACCGTAGAAAATTGCTGCAGTGGTAGTCACCACAATAGAATTTTTGTTTTAAATTTAAAATTGACTCTAAATATAAAATCAACACGAAGTGACTCTTTTTTTAATTTAAAATTGACCCTAAAAATAAAATCAACATGATGCGCTCGCATCAGCTACACACAACATGATGCGACAATGCAAGCGCATTCCTAAACAATGGTTTTAGAATAAGTAGAACTAAGAAAGAACATAAGCACTATAAATTTAGCCACTATAAAGAGATGAAGAAATTAGTCTAGTGCGTAAAGCTGACCCGGATGGCCAGGGTCATTGAAAAAAAGAAGAAAAGAATGAAGGTGTAGTATCTTAATGCAGACAATTCAGATTTCTTGGCCTGGTTTTCAATTAATGACATGATAGATTTGACGAAATT
>NW_025890360.1:0-3678 GCF_002878395.1 Capsicum annuum | reverse complement strand
CAAAATAAGAAAGAGGAAATTCTTTTAAGAAAAAAATAGTAGAAGAAATTCAAAAACAATGGCAAAAAAGATAAATAAGATTCCACACTTTAGAGAACGCTACATAGACAATTCTATAACTCTCCTTTATATATATATATATATATATATATATAGAGCGCTACATAGACAATTCTATAACTCTTCTTTATATATATATATATATATATATATATATATATATACTAGTTTAGTTGCACATGCCTGGCACGTGTAACTTTTAATTATTTAAAATTAGACGATTTTATTTATTACGAAAATTTTTAGTGAAGTGCAAAAAGTTCAAAACATATATTTTATTGTAAGCACATATATTTATTACCATCAGAAATTTCAAGTGGTTAATGGATTTAATATGTTGTAGATGTAGATGTAGATTTATAGACTTTTTAAATCTTCTTAAAATCAAATCTAGTTGATTTAAAATTCTGAAACTAATTAAAAAAATATTAGTTGTCATATGATGACTTCTAATAGGGAATGATTTTACCATAAATATATCTAATTAATGTTTAACTACTTTAAATATTAGGAAAAAATAGTAAAACGACGATTTTGTCTAAAACAAAAACTTTTAATGAAGGAAAAAAAGTTCAAATGATATTTCTAAGGCCTTTCACACTTTTAATACATGTAACGTTTCATTATTTAAAATAAAATGATTTTATCTACTGTGGAGATTTTTAATGAAGAGTAAAAGTTTAAATCACTTTTCAAAAATTCTTCACACTTTAATATAACAATGTAAATATAAACATATATATTAGTGTAAGTATATATATATTTTACCACCAGAAGTTTCAAGAGCTTATGGATCATCACTTTTGCGTTTGTTATGTGCATCAATTTGAACCATATTTGTGGTACGGTTATTTTTTTCTATATTTAAAATCGTTCTTGTTTTTGAAGTCAAATCTTTATAAAATCATTGATTACATTCTTATTAAGTACTTAAACTTTTTAAAAATTTGATAATTCTAAAATTTTTCGTATTCTAATGTTTTTATATTTATTTCTAGATTTTTAAAATCTTAATTGATTTAGAATCTGATACTAATGAAAAAAGTATTAGTTGTCATTAATTCTAATGACTTCTAATAAAAAAATTAAACCATAAATATATTTAATTAATTTTCGACTCTTAAATGTTAGAAAAAATGAGAAAAAAATAAAGGAAGGCCCGAAGAAAGGAAAAAAAAAAAGGTACAACATCACTTTTTCCTAACTTTGTTATCATATCTTTATGAAAAAAGAGTATAAATATTCTTTATTTGTTCTCCAAGTCAAAGATTTGAAATTCTAACCGATTAATTAGTGAAGTTAATTTATATTTTTGTAATGATTTTTCATTGCTTAAGTGTTTTTTAACTTTCTAAAATAAAAATACTTGTGTAATAAATGTGTAAGTGAAATCATATTTTATTTTGGTAAAATTATGTGATGGCCAAAATTTATTATTCAATCAATCTAATTTTGGACATATTTATAACAAAATTTGAAATATAAGTTATTTCTTTGTATATAAAACATATGCATATAAGTATCAAATTGTATGAATATCTTCTGTAAGTTTGCCTTGATGTAACCTCCTTTTCTCCCTTTAACCTTTTTCTATTATTATTCTTTTCCCCTTTTATACTTCCATACACAATTTTTTCTTTTTGAAAAACATAAAGTTGGATTTTTTTTTTCTTTTAGCTTTAATTGCCTAGTAAATACAATTCACAAAAATGATATTCTCAAGTTTCAACACAAAACTTAAGAGAATACATCAAAGAAAAAATTTATAAGAATATATTATTAGAATAAGAAGAAGTATTTATACTATTACACAATAATTATTCAATTCAAATAACCAACAATGGCGCAGCGGAAAGGGGCTGCCCCAACCTACCCAGAGGTCGAGAGTTCGACCCTGGGTATGGACAAACACTCTGTTGGGAGTTCTCCCCCCCAAATGGGGCCCGACGCGGAGCGAATCCAGATATAGTCAGACTACTAAAAAGCGGGTACCAGACACCGGATGGTTTAAACCAAAAAAAAAATTATTCAATTCAAATAGAAAACATGGAAAGACAATATAATAGAAACAAATCAATTTATTTTTTTAAAGAAGATTCGGAATAAAAAAAGAACCAACAAAATATTGCAAATTAATTAAAATTTCATTAGATGCTTAAATTTAACAATTTTTTTTTTTAATTCTAAAATGTATTTGAAGCCAGTTACTCCCTTCTTTTAAATTTTCATCTTTACCATTTACTTTTAATTGCTACGCATACTGTAAATACGTAATGTTTGGCTGATGATTGTGCAACACTCAAGATAAATTCTTTATGAACTTCAGTTTCCCATCAATTATTGCTTATTAAGAAGTTAGTCAGTGCATATACTTTTGAATCATTAAGTTTTGAAACAACATTTAAAATTATATTATGTCAATATCTAAACAAATTTAATTGTATTCTAGAATAGATATAGCTGAAAGATAACATGCATGCCTTGTAAAAGAAATTAAAATGGATTCATTAAAAACAAATTTAGTAATTATTCGAGAGTGGATTTAATTATCTTAGAAGAAATGCATTCAACATTATTGCACGATAAGTGAGCTTTAGACCAAAAGCTCAGAATAGTGTCATTTTTCTTTGAAATTTTCAACTCTTTCAGATGAAACTTTAGAAAACCAATAATACTCGAAACTCTATTCAGTAAATGAGATCCATAAGCCAAACTGACAACCTCACAAGCTTATGACCAACTAAAGTGTGCGTGCATAATTGCAAATTTAAAACTTAGATTATGGAATTATATTTATGAACACAGATATTGAAATATTTTCTCTACTCTTTTGAGGTAGTGATGGCCATCTTATCTTTTGATGACATCTTTAGAGGCCAACACATACAGGCTCAAGGCTTGGTCACCTCGATGATACGAGAACATGTATGGAGGACCCGTTTTGAGCATGTCATTAAATAAACCCGTGTATAAAAGATTGCGCGGGGGCTTACATTTGATGCCAATTTGAGACTACAAGTTTTGAAGCGTGACCCCATGGTTTTGGAGCATTGAAGAAGCACCCTTCATTAAGGATATTTTGGGATTGCACATGTTAAAGAAACAACCCATGACCTCCCCTTTCATTAAGGGTGTTTTGGTCCATTATACTATGTAATAAGCTAGGCTATATATAGTCTCTTATTGGGTCTTTTCTCTTTAGTTTATGAAATATGAAAGATTGAAATACTTGAAATCCTCTCTCTTGAGAGTAGACCACCTTAGTATAGTCTTAGTTAGGACTTGGAAAAGTCATCCTTAGTATAGGGCTTGGAAAAACCAATATTGTTCTTTGCTTGGAAATGGTGGATCTTGAGGTGAGTCGATTACCTTGGCGGTCACCGTAAGAGTGTGGTTTTTATTATTACATTCATTAGGATTTAATGTTGAAATATACTTGGTTCTTAATCTTGTAATAATCTTGGTCTCACTATCTATCCTTTAATTATTTTGCAAATCCATGTGTTTTTGTGTTTGTCATCTTGTATCCTTTTGTGTTGCTTGTTCTTCTCATATTTTGTGGACTGTTTTGACATCTTGATGGATTGATTTGTATCATTTGGTATCAGAGCCATCATT
>NW_025890359.1:0-3088 GCF_002878395.1 Capsicum annuum | reverse complement strand
ATCTTTTTGGAATACATGCATATACATATATCATATATCAAAACACTTTGGGAATAGGCCTAAAGACCAAATAAATATCATAAAACGTTTAAAACATAATCATATTCGTAATTTCAAAATCCCCATTTTTGAAAACATGAATTTTTAACGACCATGAGATTTTTAGGATAACCCCACTTACCTCTATATGAAAAGATGATAGGTGCTTTTTGAAGCCTACGTTTTGGGGATTCCAAATATGCAATTAGTTCTAAAAACCACGGTTGAATCTTGAGTTGCTTGGGTTTTTATTTTGAAACCCTAAGGAGAGTTCTTGAGCAATTTTGATGAATGAAGGTGTATTTTGGGGTATTTGGGGACTAAATTTCGTGTTTATGGCTAAATAAGGGTGGGAAAAGGACCATTTTGCCCCAAAAACGAAGTGTTTAAGTCACTTGAGTAATAATGTATGCGGCGTACACCTTATCGCATAATATAGGTTGTGCGGCTCACTCTTTATCGCACATATTAGGTTCTGCATCGCACACCTTATGGCATAAGTTAGGGTGTGCGTCGCACACCTTATGCTGTACGACACACTCCACTTTGCAAAGCCATAACTTCTTCTTCGAGTGTCGGATTATTACAAAATTGGTATCGTTAGAAAGATAATTTGAAGACCTTTCATTTGATATATTAGTCACTCTAATTCAATATATACAAATAGTAATGGTCGATTGAAGTTGACCTAAGTTTCAACGCTCACTAAAATTCAAATGATAGGAAAACTTTCAACTTGTCCTTGAGCTTGGGGACCTCTATGATATAAATTCATGCTCAAATAGGTTTCCACACTACATAATTATTAACACACTAAACTTGCATTGGATTTATGGCTTTTGGAACCTTTACGTGAAGGAAATGATGATTTTCGTTCTCGTCCGAAATGCGGGGTGTTACATTATCTCCCCCTTGGGATCATTCGTCCCCGAATGATGGATAGAAACTTGTTGATGCTTAAAGGTATGGAATAATGCGGAAATGATGTTCCTTCTAAGAAAGGACATAACTGATATGAAATATTTAAACTTCTATCATGAAACTGAATTCTGAGTTGACTTGAGTTTTTTTGCTTCGAGAAGCTGATTTGTGCTGAAAATTTAGGATTCCCTTGAAATATTCATGATCTAATCATACATATTGAAATTAGGCAGTGATAACTTATGCAAGTACGAATCATAAGACATCAAGACTTAGATCGTACAAGGGTATTACACTATCTGAGCTGAAATACTTGGAAAATTTTGAGATTATACATTGAACTCTTATGCATCGAGTCATGAATAGATAGCTGAATCTGAAACATGATGCTTGGAATGAACTGAATTCACAATTTATATGGATGGAATAGATTATCTCTTGGGAATGGCCATATGCATGAGACTTCGGATAGTAGGACTGGGTGAAAAGGTGGAAAAACCATAGTAACTTGTCTGCCCGACTGTTAAACTGAATTACAGACTGAATTATACTAGACACTTATACTTAACTGGAGTATCTCTTCAACACTCTCTCTAAAGAAGTTCTAGCAGTAATAAGAAGCCACGAATCTTGAGTATGGATTACATAAGATATCCAACTGAGGGAAATCACAACATTTACACTACTCTGCAGTCTGGAATATAGACATATAACTCATAAATTAGGATAGAATTTTCAGGCCTTAGTCAGTGCGACTTCTTACTTTAAAGATTAGCACACCCCTCGAATACTCCCTTAATTGTACTATTACCCATAGATACCACATTCATTCGATCCAACTTATTTGTTCACGTATTTGCATTTATAAATCTTTCAACTAATGTCTATAGTAACTTAAATCCTCTTCACCGTGATCAGGCCTAACTCCAACTCGCAAAATACTACATGCCATTCCCCGATACAAGTCTAAACCATAAGATTCCACCTTCTATATCTCTTAAAAGATCACACCCTAAGCCTATCATGCCTTACCACTTCAATGGGTAACTCTGAACTATTACTACGAAGTCGCTAGTGCATATAGCGTTCCTTAACAAAAATTCTAACATGTCATTCAAGCCTATCTCTATAACCACATATGAACTTCAAAGTAAACACTCATAAATACACACTTCACATATTCTACTAACTATATATCGATATAGCTCCCACATGTTACCCCAAGAACATACACACATAACCCTTTCAGCTAACCATCACATGCATCAAAGACTTGGCCCCAACCTTACTTCACACTTATGGCCTTATCTAAAACAAGCATACTATGATCTTCCATCAACAAGAAACATTTACTCCTCACAACTATCCTCATTTAAGAAGGAGTCACAAAAGGCTAGAACATAAGATCTTGAAGCACGGAAGGATATTGTATAAAACTTGACACATAACTGAGGCCTGAGGAATAGCAAATCAACATCCGGGATTTATCAAAGAAAGAAAAAAAATCTAAATTGGGGCACACATAGCTATGAACTATATCTCACCCATCATAAAGAATATAGCATGAATTATGGGAACTGAGCACACTATAAAGCGTGAATACATGAGTCATGAGCTGTATAACCTCAATTTAGAGTTCATAACATATGGAATATGATTTCGACACTGAAACTCTTCATTTTTAGAACTGGAAGAGTACATGATTCTCTATCACAAGCATGATCACAAACTATGATTATCGAACTGACATGTAAGGCATGAGCATGTATTGGGATCACTTAAAGGTACTGAGATAAGGATAGGTTGAGTCTCACCCTCACTTGCTGACGTTCTATATTATCATGACGTCACTACTAGAATCTGAGAGTCTGACTTGGTTATTCGTTCTATCATCTCTCCCTTGGCTTCAAGCCATCATATTAAGTTTGGGAGATCCCTTACTAGTTCTAACTGAACTACACTTATGACACTCTGGGGTTTGAGAAACGACAATACACATATATCATAGAACTCACCCGAATGACTACACCTGAAAGTGGAAAATCCACTGCTATTACTACTTTCTTCGATACACTCTATCTTTCTATAACCCCAATAGTTATCGTATAATACTCGTACACTTATTTCT
>NW_025890358.1:1408-3171 GCF_002878395.1 Capsicum annuum | reverse complement strand
ATCTAGAGGCTTTGTAGACCTAATGTACAGTCAAGGTGGTGTTTTGTTAATAGACGTGATGGCTCAAACGGCCAAGTATTGTATATACATATATATGTGTGCTTAAGCTTATACAGGTGATTATTTCCTTTTATATACGACATGATGCTGTCCGAATTTCGGGTTGTCATAGAGGTATGCATGGGAAGTATAAGGTTATGAGATGGTTCTCCCGGACCTCCTCGGTTACGGGTGCCAGTCCGCCCCAATAGGATTTGAGGCGTGACACTATATCAGGCCTAGTAAAATTCATTAAATGCATTAGATTCCCAATAATCTGTGCATACTTAGACTGAGCAACTGGGTCTCCATTATTCTTTTTTAATTTAGAATTAGCATCATAAGGAGTGGCTACAGGAGTTACCTCCCAACATTCAAACTTCTTTAAAAGTCTTTCCACATAATGTTGTTGTGACAACATTATACCATCTTCACTCCTTATAACTTTAATTCTCAATATCATATTTACTTCACCCAAATCTTTCATATCAAAGTTAGTAGACAAAAATAATTTGGTACGTTCCACAATATTTATACATGTACCAAATATAAGCATGTCATCAACACATAAACAAACTATCACAACATTACTGTCTACTACTTTTGTATAAACACACTTATCTACCTCAACAGAAGAAAAACCGTCTTTTATCAAGACTTGATCAAATTTCTCATGCCACTGTTTAGGAGCTTATTTAAGGCCATAAAGAGACTTAGTTACTTTACAAACTTTGTTTTCTTGTTCAGAAATCACACATCCTTCAGGTTGAACCATATAACTTTCTTCTTCTAAATCACCATTTAAGAAAGTTGTTTTTACATCCATTTGATGGATAAATAATTTATGAATTGATGCTAAAGCAATTAATATTCGAATAGAAGCAATGCTTGTTACCGGTGCAAATGTATCAAAATAATCAACATTTTGCTTTTGAGAAAATCCTTTAGCTACTAACCGAGCTTTATATTTATCTAAATAGCCATCCGCATTAAGTTTCTTTTTAAAAATTCATTTACAACTAATCGATTTTGCACCAGGAGGTAAATCAGTAAAAACCTAAGTATTATTTTTCACAATTGAATCAAGTTTAATTTTTATTGCCTCTTTCCAAAATTTAGCATCAGGAGAAGATACAGCTTCAAAATAATTTAATGATTCATTATCAACAAGAAAAGTCTGAAAATCATTTCCATAAGAAAAATACTCTTTTCTAGGCCTTTTACTCCTCCGCAGTTCCTCAATATTAGAGGTGGATTCGTTTTCTCTTTCAACAGGTGCATGAGAGATTTTATCACACAGTGGAAAAATATGGTGAAAGAATTCAACATTTTTTGTCTCAATTATAGTATTTACATCAAGTATATCACTTTTCAAGACAAGAAATCTGTATGCAGCACTATGTTCAGCATATCCAATAAGCATGCAATCAGCAGTTTTTGAACCTATCTTCCTCTTCTTAGGTTCAGGAAGAAGAACTTTAGCAAGACAACCCCACACTCTTAAATATCTCAATTTAGGCTTATAACCTTTCCACAACTCATAAGGGGTTTTGCCAGTTCTTTTATGAGGAATTCTATTCTGTAAATGACATGCAGACAAAATAGCTTCACCCCACAAATTATCAGGTGCACAAGAGCTAATTAGCATAGAATTCATCATTTCTTTCAATGTCCTATTCTTCCTCTCAGCTACACCATTTGACTCAGGAGAATAAGGCGGAGTA
>NW_025890358.1:0-1308 GCF_002878395.1 Capsicum annuum | reverse complement strand
CACAACTCATAAGGGGTTTTGCCAGTTCTTTTATGAGGAATTCTATTCTGTAAATGACATGCAGACAAAATAGCTTCACCCCACAAATTATCAGGTGCACAAGAGCTAATTAGCATAGAATTCATCATTTCTTTCAATGTCCTATTCTTCCTCTCAGCTACACCATTTGACTCAGGAGAATAAGGCGGAGTAACTTCAAGAATAATACCTTCTTTTTCACAAAAATCATTCAAAGATACATATTCTCCACCTCTATCAGATCTAATTCTCTTGATTTTTCTACTAAGCTAATTTTCAACTTCAGATTTATAAGACTCAAAAGCATTAAATGCATCATCCTTATTTCTAAGCAGATACAACTTAGTAAATCTAGAGAAATCATCAATAAAAGTCACATAATATCTTTTACCACCTCTAGTTATAGTTTGTTTTAAATCACCCAAATCAATGTGGATCAAAGATAACAATTTAGATTCTCTATTAACAGAAAAACATGACTTTTTAGTAATTTTAGATTCAGCACATATTTCACATTTATCAAAATTACTTAAATCCAAACCAGAAAGTAAACCAAGAGATTGCATATTCTTTACATATTTAATATTAACATGTCCTAATCTAGCATGCCATGAAGAAATAGACTCAACCATATAAGTGGAAGCTGATGCATTATCATTTACAGTATTAAGTACATAAAGTCCATGGTTACAATAGTCTTTTCCCACGAATACATTATTTTTTGTCAAAATAACCTTATTAGATTCTAGACACACTTTTATTTCAGCTTTATCCAGCAAGGCCACAGAAATCAAATTTGCTCGCATTGTAGGAACATGCAGCACATCCATAAGGGATAAAAATTTTCCCGAAGTGAGTTTTAGGAGAACTTTACCCTTACCCAGAACTTTTACAATTGTTGAGTCACCAAGGTAGACCTTTTCACTATCATCTCCTATTGATGTATAGGAGGCAAATGCTTCTCGATTTACACAAATATATCGAGTAACCCGAGAGTCTACCGCCCATTTTTTTTCATGTTCCACCATATTTACTTGAGAAATAACAGCTGCAATTATTTCATCTCCTTCAGCTAAATTAGCTTTGGGAGGATTTCTCATTTCTTGGTTATTTCTTACTCTGTGCCTGCACTGAGCTGCATAATGACCTGGTTTTCCACATATAAAACAAGAGCCTTTTCTTTTCTTAAAATTGGGATTAAAACGCTTGTAACCTTGAGACGTATTATCATACCTTCTGTTGTTGTTGTGTTGACCTTGTACCAAATTTGTTTTAAGCGCAACCAGCTTA
>NW_025890357.1:0-1680 GCF_002878395.1 Capsicum annuum | reverse complement strand
CCCTCTTAGTCAGTTCCATTCGAGGATGAATGTTCTCAAGGGGGAGATATTGTAATACCCGTGCCTTTTTCCTATCTAGAAATCATCTTAAGATTCTTAGACTTACTTTGAAATTCAAAACTATATTTGTAAATGTGGTATTTTTGATATTTTCACTTTCTATTATATGGAAAATTGAGTTAGTTTTCCAACGGTACCAATTTTGTCCAAATTCGACATCAGACGAGGAAGTTATGGATGTTTTACTTGGAACTATCAAAAACACCCAGGTATGACGGCCAAGTTGACGGACCTCCACATAAGTGATGGACCACCACTTTGACCATCACAGCCAAGGAAGTTGAGCCACATACTGGATAAGGACTGACAGACGAGTTGACGGACCGTCAAAGTTGTGACGGACCGTCATCCAGGTCGTTAACTCTTATCCAGTGAACCCCATTTCTGGTCCACATTTGATGAGCTAAGTGATGTACTGTCAGTCAGACCGTGACATGCCATGTTAAGTTTATTTCCAGATCATTTTAACAGGGGTATTTTGGTCACTTAACACTCGCCTATATACCTAGATGAGTTCGAATTCGGCCATTTTACTCATTGTTATTCCACAAGCAAAAACTAGGGTTTCTCTCTGAATTTAATCCCCAAGAACAAGACCCAATCCTCTTCAAGAATCAAAGGATTTCAAACCCTTAAATTTAAAAAAAAATCAGAACCCTGAGTGAGGTATGCATAGTGTTCATCTATGGATCCAATCCGTTCATAGAGCTCAAGAATCATGTTTTAAATACTATTTTGTGAACTTTTTGTGGTGATATGAGCATGTACATATTAATGATTGTTGATTAAATTTTTAGATGATATCTAGAGGTGTTTTCATGGATATATATGCTTGTTAGTTGAAAACTATGAACTTTAGGTGGTGTAAAATGGTGCAAGTAATGAAACACACCTATGCCTATAAGAAAGCATGCAAGATGTTCGATAAAATGCTTAGGATGCTAGAAATTCATGTTTATATGGTTTCATAATGTCTAAATGACAAGTCCATGTTAGCTATATACTTTAATATGAATTTCCATGCTTTTCATGTGTTGCTATTATTATGGTATGAAGCATGTGTAATAATGGAGATATAAAATATACACATGAAATATAGCTATGCACTCCCTACCATGCTTAATATATTGAGGAACTACATGATGTATAATGATGTGTGAGCAGATGCTAACACATTTGAGGCTTTTAACTTTAAATAATTGTGAAGTCTTAAGCAACTTTGGTTATTTTTGATTGTTTTTATTGTATTAATGAAGATGTAAGTGATCGAGGAGGAAAATAAAGGAAAGAAGAACAAAATCAGTAGATATCTAGTGCAAATAAGATGAAGTGAAGCTGATGACATCTTTGAAGCACCGTCAGACATGTGAAAGGCTGTCATAATTTCTGTCAAGCTTAGACAGAAGCTGAAGAGTTGAGGTGAAGTGTTACGACATTTTTGAAGTGCCATCACAAATTTGACAAGGCATCAAAATCATCATCAACTCAAAGCATAATATGATGATTTCCAATGAGGATGTGCCGACATTTCTCACATGCCGTCACATATTTAACATGCCATTAAATTTTACCATCAGGAGAACCAAAAGATTCTATTATTCCAGAAGCTTTGATGACATT
>NW_025890356.1:0-3050 GCF_002878395.1 Capsicum annuum | reverse complement strand
ATGGTCTATATAACACCAAAACAGCTACAATAACTAAGAACCTAAGATACAAGATGACAACAACAAAATGTAAAGATAGGTAGTGTGACATAGATTACTACAATAACTAAGAACCTAAGTGTAGATCCAACACTAAGATCCTTAATACATGTAATAACAACACCGACACTCTTACGTGGACACAAGAGGGACGTCAATCTCCCCAAGCACCTTCGTTTCCAAGCCTTGAATGCAACACAAGTGAAATTCACACTTGTATCACCCTAGTTTCGGATAGGTGGTCTTCTCTCCTTAGAGAGGAAATGTTTCAAGTGTTATACACTCATCATATTCAGCAAAATCTAAGACTAAAAACCCTAAGAGGTTCTATATATAGTGTATTACAAAATAGAATACAAAATAACCACAATACCCCTCAAGGGTAAGATGCCCATCAAGTGTAACTTAGGGGCTGTTTTTAGTGCATTTAGACCCTCTTTTACACTTCACTTGTGCACTTCCTTGGATGGATTCAATACGCACTCGTTCTCGTCCATCCTCGTGGTCATACTCGTATCATCCTCCCCTTCTTGAAAAGGATTCGACCTCGAATCCATACCTTGCAAATCAAGAGAAGACAAATAAGTACGCATCCTCATGACATGAGGGGTTAGGGTTAACAAAAATAACACATCAACATGCCATGTTGAGGCGGGAAAAATTTGAAGTATAGCCACGAGTCCTTTATTTTAATCATAAAAAGATTAGTACAATTGCTACAAAGGAAGTGGCTCAGACAAGCATCAAGACAAAAGGAAAATAGGCTGAGAGTCATCCTTTCCCACCCTAATATGGTATCGGGATCAAATGGAAAATTTAACCAAGGGCCTAAATCAAGGATAGCCCTTCCTTCCCCTAGAATATCACTCCCACATTCACGCACGAAAATATTTTCATACACATGATCTCTATGAACAAAACTAATGCAATGTTTTTACCACACAAATTGTTCAAAGAGTCATGCGCATTATCAAGCTCAAGTAGTGAACTACATTTAAGAGTAAATTGATCATCATGCACACCAAGAGTACTACCAAGAGTACTCATTTTAGAGACTACACATTTCTTGCCCATAAGAGTACTCTCATCTTCCAAGAAGAGATTTTCATCTTTAGAAGGAATGTTGTCACACCATGTGGGTTAGCATATCGGCTATAGCCTTCAAGGCAAGCTATACCATCATTTCACCACTAGGTTCATTAGGAGTGTTTATATCATCTTCAAACAAAATACTAAACCTAAAGAGATCATGATCTATCTCATGGACAGATTTAGAACTAGCAAGTGCTTCACTCTCTATAAGTTCACTATCAAGTACCAAAGATGTTTCAATCTTCTCTTTACCTTGGTGCGGGTCGGGGCAGCGCACCTTTTCCTTCGAAAAGCTCTCGGCACAAGGTGTTTGGACAAGGGAAGTTGGATTTTGTGGGATAAGTTTAGGTAACAATTGGCGTAGCCTTTTCACGTGTCATTTCATTTCTTTAATATCGTCATTGATGCGATCAAACGTGGCATCAATATTAGTGGCAGCCATGGTACCTAAAGAAAAGGACAATAACAAACAACAAAACAAACTTGTTAGATCAAAATGCCTCACCACACTCTCACTCTTGGTTTTACCTCACACTTAGTTTTACAAGTGTTGAAAGCCGGCTTGTACTTCGTGAGTGATTGAGGGTCGAGTCTACTCTTGCCTGGAATAGATTTTTGTTTGAAACTCAAATGAAATCTTGTAGGACTTGAGTTAAGAACTAACAACGAATTCACAAAAGAGAAAAGTACACAAAGAACGTTAACACGAACAAACGGACATAAAACTAATTTACAATCTAGTAGGAGTTTACTAGCTTGTCAATTAGTGTTCTAACCAACAAATGAAACTAAGAAACAATAAAATGAAACTAATAATTCTAAAATTTGAGCTTAATTATGTTGTGTGAACAGTAAAAACATGATGATGTGGTAGCCACATAATTGGTCACGGTCCCACACAATTTTGTTGTCCAATTTCAAGTCTTGGTCAATTTTCAATTTGGACTTTGGTGGAATTTGTTTAAAGAGGGAAATTCAAACAAGTCTTGGAGCCCTTTTCAATTGCAAGTTTCAAGACTTTGACTTTACTTGTACTTCTCCTTAAAATATGGGTCCTTGAATCATAAAAGTTGTTGAAAAGTGGTTGAGATGTGATTGACTAGTTGATGAGTGATGGCAAGTCTTTCAAGAATAACAAAGCTTCACCTTTTTCCCTTCACCTTTATAGATCTAAGGTTTACTTTATTTTAACAAGCTATGAAGGTTGTGAAGAACTTCAAGTACAAAATCAACAATACCAAGAACAACCAACAACAATTCTCCAAGAACACCAACAATTTCACACGGCCAACTTCCAATTTTCACAATACAATATCTTCAATACTTGGCTAAGACAACTACAACTTCAACAAAATGGTTCTTAGGCCACCAATGAACAACAATATAACGTGGCCAAGCTTATAACAACAACAAGATGAAGGCCACAAGGCCAAAATAGTCCACCACAACAATGTTCAACAGCAAATCGGCTAAGTCAAAGTTCACGAAAACAACACCAACAATGTAAGCTCAAACTTAGATTTAGACACAAGAGTGTTAGAGATGAAGAAAACTAACACTAGAAACAACAAACAAGTAAAAATCTCGGCCAAGACACAACAATAACACAATTTCGGCCAAGAACACAAAATGGACAGATTTGCTTCTTTTTGATTTTTCAATTTTCTAATACTTTTTTTTTATTTTCTATCAAGCAAGCCCAAGATTGATCTTGTAGGAACAAGATCAAGGAATTCTTTGATACCAAATGATACAAGAATAACAAAAGATACACAAAATCAAACACCAAATCAATCCACAATCTTAAGGATCCTAGGACCAAGATGGAGACCACTTTCGGATTCACTATCAACAAGAACAATACAAGATATGATGGTCTATATAACACCAAAACAGCTACAATAACTAAGAACCTAAGA
>NW_025890355.1:0-2222 GCF_002878395.1 Capsicum annuum | reverse complement strand
GTTTATCGTCCGAATGTAAAATATGTTCTCCCTGGTTGAAATTACACCTTATGGTAGCGTTATTTTTTAATATTCTATATTTCTTTTCTGGTTGAAATCTAAGATCTAGGTAATCGAGGTGTTTTAACGAAGCTATCTTGTTATCCTAAGTGGTTTAAGTTAAGGTATTTTTTGCTTAGCTCAGTTTAATATTTCAATCTACTATTTGTATAGGTTATATCCAAATCTACTTCTTGTATATTTTCTATCAACCTAGATTGTTCGTTAATTAATACTTTTTTATAATAGTTAGATGTTATGATAATTATTTCGTCCGTTTCTTTAAAATTTAAAATATCTATTTCTAGATTCTTTATTTCTTTATTTAACAACTCTAATCTTTCTACAAATTATTTCCGAATTTTTACAAGTTGATGTTTATATATAAATTTTCTATAATATTGATGTTGTAATTCCCTTATACACTCAATATATCTTATTGGCATTTATTATCCTAATTGATAAGCTTTTCTCTTAATACGTTCTTTAAGCCACTTTATTCCTGAAATATTATTTTCTAAGTCTCTCTCACAACCTTGTATCTCCCAATTTAAAGCGCTTAATAAGTCATTATAAACTTTATGTAATCTATTTACTTTTAGTAGCCTTTTTCGACTTTCTTCTAAATTATGTTTTCTAGTTATTATGTTCTTTCTTTTTCTGATTTCTCTATATAAATAGAAATAACTACACCTTATATCTTGAAATGTTTCCAAAACCTTCTTTGCTCTGATACCAAAATAGTTGTATATTTCAATAAAAACAGAATAGTTCAATAAAAACAGAATAGTTGTATAAAAACAGAATTTCAAAACAGAATTTCAATAAAAACAGTGGTACAAAGTTTTATATCAGTTTGTAAAACCTACTCAGTACTCCCTCTTTCCTACTGTTTCTTCATGTTTATCATTCTTATAATTTATATTTTCCCCAGAGCTTTACCCTGTTCATCTCTTCCTCTTAATCTATGTTCTTAACATCATACTTCTTTAACCACACCCCGGAAGATTTTTGTCTGGCAGCTAACACTCGTCCTTTGTCTAAATTGCAGACCTATTGGACTATCAAGGCCAGAATTCCTAGGAATTTACAGGTTAATCCATCGTTGGTATTAAGAAATTAAGAGGCTAACCATATACTAAGGGTAAGATTTTATAGATAATTTAATTTACATGATTTACAAAAATATGTAAAATAACGTTGAACATGGATATAAAAAACATAAATATTTTTGTGGGAAAAATATGTAAATAAGAACTTACATGAAGTAACTAGGAAAGAGGTTTCCCTTTCAGGAACCCCCTTAAGATTTGAATAGAAACCTTGAAGCCTTTATTTAAATCACAATGATACAAAGTTTATACAAGAAAGACTGGCTTGGATAAGTTTTTTGGGAGAAGGGTTGAAACATTTCAAGGTTTTAAAGTTGGTTAATATATATATATATATATATATTGTATGGGTATGGTGAATGAACTAGAGAATTATGATTTTCCCAAACTTGGGACTTTTGAAGCGGTTATAACCCCAACCCCATAATTTGAAATTGGTTTTGGTTATGAGAATTATGGAAATTTGTAGTCTTGAACTATTGCATGACATAAAGAAGTATTTGAAATACAATGGTATGATTTAATGAACAAAGGGAGTCAGTGTTCTGCAATGTGTATTAATGAACAAAGGGAGTTGTTGCCCCAAGTTAATGAAATTTTTTTTGGCATAATGTGTTACCTTGTAAGTGTAGTTGGTATGATGATACCAACAATGTATGCCTAAAAGTGTATTGCGGTTCATCTAATAAGGATTGTGTAGATGAGTCGTGAAAGCGGAGGTCCGAGTGACCGTTATTATTAACCGTATTTGCCGACGCGGGGGTCAAAGTGACCAGGGAGGTTCGAGTCCCCCTTATTATTATTTCATGATTAGGGAGGTTCGGGTCCCCCATAAATCATTATATGATCGGGTGCTGAAATCACCTTAGTATATGTTTGAGGGTTCGCGTCCCCCGTGCATATATGTATGATCTTTCTCCGGTTCATGCGGCTACACACCCTGGGGCCCAACCAGGGGTGAGAACTAGGGCCTACATAGCCCGTGGGTACTATTATTATGACGGTTAACCTATACAGCCCAGGTTAAGATTTTCAAACGTTCATGTTAAGCCTTGTTCCCTATCCCAATAT
>NW_025890354.1:0-2801 GCF_002878395.1 Capsicum annuum | reverse complement strand
CAATTCAATTCTTTTCATTTTTTTAATTAAAATTTAAATTTGAAATCATTTTATTTTTTGGGGGATTAAAATTTTAATTTAAATTGCAAGTGAGTGATAGTGAATATTGAAAAAAAATAGTGAATTTCGCTTGAAAAAAATTAATTTTTTTTGTGAATTTGTTAAAAATATTCAAATTTAAAAATAAAAAATTATTATGTTTGTATATATGAATTTGTAGTTAAAAATTTTAATTTGTTGGAGAAGAATTTTAATTATTTGGAATGAATTTAATGTTTAATTTGTGAGAAAAATAAAAACATGATTATTCAAATTTTTCTACAATTTATAAATTTTTCTTATTTAATTAAATTAATTTTAATATTTAATTTGTTATGTAGCATTTTAAAAATGACTTGGAGTTTAATGTAATATATATTTTTTAAATGACGTGGCAGATGACGTGGCAAACGTGTCAGGCGTGACAGCTGACATGACAGCTGACGTGGAGGAGAGTGTGTTACACTCACTAAAAAAGAGTTTAAAATATTGCTTTTTAGTGGGTTCAGGGATCCAGATGACAAACATATAAGTAGAAGTGTCTAACTTACAAAACCAACATAGTACGGGGGTCGAAATGGTCATTTTGCCTTTTTCTAAAGTCACTTGACTTTGCAAAGTTCAAGTGTTTTTTTAAAAAAAACGATCTAACTTCAATGATACAATTATGCCTTTTCTCTTGTTTTTTTACTATAAATATTAAGTGCATATGAATATAATTTATTGCTATTTTGTCTTCTTTTTAGGTACTCCCTTCGTTCTATTTTATCCGTCCCAAATTAGAATGACACAACTATTAAGAAAATAATGATTGATAATGTAACTTTACCAGTTTGTCCCTCTTAATTGTGTTTAATTGTTAGTTTCAATATTGATGGATGACTAATATCAAAGCACCATTTATGTTCTTAATAGTGTAGTCTTAATGGTACTACTCTTTGCAACATTTTTCAAGAATGCTAATAACAAGGAGTAATCAATTACACTAAGGGTATAATGGAAAAAAAATTGTCTTGTCTTGATAAATAAAAAAGGACAAGTAAAATGAGATATCAAATTAGAAAATTTGGGACGGGTAAAATGAGAAGGAGGGAGTATGTACTATGTATACTCTATTCTCTCTATGCCCTAATTGCAGGAGCAGCTCAACCTTTTTAGAAAAACTGAGATATTTGTACCTAATTTGAGGGGCCTTGTTTTTTTTTTTTTTTTTGGCAGTGATATAATTAAAAAAATTAAAATAATAAATATTATTTGTAGTAAAAATAAAAGTTTTTACATAAAGAAAAGAACTATAGAAGAAATTTGATATATCTAGAGTACTAAAGATGCGCTGATTATATAATTAATTAAAAAAATATTAGAAAAAGTCGATTATGTAAATTTCAAAAATAAACCTTATAAAAAAGTTCTTAAAAATTTGAAATCTTCATTTAATTTTGACCTTAGGCCACAAATATGCTAGAGGGCCCTGCCTAATTGGTGAAAATATACTTCATGTAGTTATTGTTCCATCTTCTATTTATGCGTTGAAAATTTTAGTGAATTTGCTGATCGGTTACCTATAATTTACTTTTTTGGGGAGAGTTCGATTCCTGCCTTCTTATTCTCTTTCCCTATTTCCACTTTAATATGTCACATATGAATGAGTAGTTCTTTTAACATAATTGATGATGACACATTAAATTCAAATTTTTATAAACTATCTAATACGTTTGTATCCAACTCGTGCTCAATCCGTCAATATAAAATATGAGGTCAGTATGAATAAACTCGTTTTAACACATAATATTTCAATCAAAATAGAGTAATCAAAGTTCAACAACCAAACAATTAGTTTTTAACTAATACTATTTTATATATTGTTTATTTGAATTGTATATGTATAGTATTGACATTTCGGTGTTCTCGTTATAGTTACTAAACACTAAAGAATTTTAAAATTTATCAAATACCATAATATCAAAATTACAATATCAAAAATTTTAATGTTTTTGAAAATAACAAGTTGGGAAGTTTAAAACTTTTATCACAAAGATACCTTTTTCGTAGACTTGCATGATGTATTCAAATTGGCTCGCACTTTCCGCAAATTCCAAAACGTAAAGAGTTTTTCAAATGTCACAAAGTTGAGTTTCAAATGTCCAAAACGTAGGGTAAGATGTTTTGCTTAAATAGTTTAAATTTCAAAACTCAAATTGCACGCTCTAAAATAGAATGAACAGTATATTGAGTTTCCTATGCCTCAATGTGTGAGACATTACTTCAAAGAAGTTTGGTTACTTCTTTAAAACTAGAAATCAACGGTCCCTATTAATACGGGATCAATATGTATTTTTTTGTCTCAATTTACGTAACACAAATATAATTTAGATAATCAGTCATTAAAATTATTTAAATTTTTAATTATTGTGATTTATAATATTTTTTATTTTATTACAATTTAAGTGACACTGATATAATTTTGAGAGTCAAACAAATATTTATATCTTTTAAATTGTTAATTATGTGATTTATAATATTTTTTTATATAATTTTTCAATAAGACTCTATCCGTCCTAGTTTATGTGGCACAAATAAAATTTCGACTGTTAATCAAATTTTTTTATTATATGTTTTTTATATTAAATTCTTAATATTGTTATTTATAATATATTTTATCTCATTCTCAAATAATATAAGTTGTTTTACGTCATCCTCTGTCTCATCCAAATTTAAGTGACACTAATATAGTTTTGATAGTCAACCAAATTTTTTATGTT
>NW_025890353.1:0-1905 GCF_002878395.1 Capsicum annuum | reverse complement strand
ATTTGATAACTGAGTATGAGTCAGTTGGGGCATGTCTCAATGGCTCGCTGGTTTTATTGATTTTCTTAGAGGCTTGTCAGACTAGTATAGATGTTGGGAGTTGACTAATAAGTCGTATTTTGTTATCTTTCTAAAATTCTTTTATTCTTGGATGATGATTACTCTGTTGATATTTGAGGGTTATTTATGAAAACCCCGTTGATTTATGTTGAACTAAATGAAAATGGCTAAAAGGGTTAGCTTCGCGCTACTCGTAGCTTCAAGCATCGTGTGACGCTCTGGGACTCATTTTTTGAGGCGTTACAACTCTCCTGGTTCATAGGCCTCTAGTTTGGTCATAAGTTGAGCGATATGAAGATTCTTATTGTCAACTGACTTATTTAGGGCTTTAATGGTTTACTCCATCATTGCGAATTTCTCGTCCATGTCAGTTGAGTCAGCCATTAAGGCATTGACCTTCGTTGAAACTGCCGAATCTGTTGACTCTTCAGGTTCACCAAAGTTGGATCCGATTAGATAAAGTTCACCAAAGAACATGGGTGCAAGATTGCCCCTATCAGTCATCACATGAGAGTTGTTGTTTTTCATCATCTCTAAAGAGGTAAAGTATTCAGATTCATCCAAGCCACTAGCCTTGAACTTTTGGCGAGTAATTTGTCCAACACGACTGAGGTCAGCAGATGCAGCAGTAGAAACCTTGGATGTAACACCGTTTATTTTTCGAAGTCCATCACAATAGTTGAATTTGTAGCTTTCGATTTACAGGAGGAAGAGATAAAGAGCAGAACCGGTCCCACTGGGTGTGCCAAAATGTGTTCGAAAATTTTTTTTGTTATGTACGGAACATTAGCAACAAGAAAAAATAAATAAAAGAAAATAATAATTTTATTAATATAAATCTTGTGGGTACAACTCTGTTATTCTCTTGATTCTTCTCTCCTAAATTTAACAATGATTCGAGGGCCTTCAGTAGTGTGTCTCCCGAATCGTTGGATGATTTGGACTCCAAGAGACATATTTCAATCGTCTGGGACGTCAAAAATTATTTTGTCGTTTTGAAATAATCTTTGGGAAGAACTCCATTGATTGCTACTTGCAAGAACTTGCATGTCAATGCTGATGTTGTCAATGCTTGTCAAAGTATTCCTTTTTCTGGACCCCCATAACATGTCATGTTACCCCCTATTTATAGTTGTAGGAGGTAGGCTTGGTTGCTTGTGATTGGTCAAAACATGTCACCTTAATACTTGGCGACTTTTAACTGGTTCTTGAATTTGAATGAGATTCCACATCATTTGTACATGTGGCGGCATCTCATTGGTCTTGGATTTGACTAGGATGCCACATCACTTGATGAGTTTGAGCTTCCAAGTGTAATAGACCTTGGGTTTGAATTTAACAAAATGGACTAATTAATTTGTAGAGCCCAAATTAGTTAATAAACCCAAATGATCATGAATTAAATTCAACTTTTGTATGAATTTGACCCATTGAATTTTGTATGTCTACAGATCAATGTTACCTCTTCTATAACTTCTTGTCTTTTTCAAATTTGATTAGATAATCAGGCATAGTAGGAACCACAGATTTATCAACCGAGGCTTTCAATTATGATATTAGTTCGGTAATGAATGAATTATCATATTATAATAAATTATAAATTATTCCACTAAAAATTTATAATTGCACTGCTCGATTTATTTTCAAAATCTATCATTACATCTTATTTAACTCCCTATATTAAAATTACTGATATCGATCAATTAAAAAAAAGAGATGTTTTGTTTGGAACAGACCAAGATCCCCCAAAAAATAACACTTAAATTGAGACAAATGAAAGTATTTTTCGAAGTGGAAGTAGCTACATGTTTACATTCACATAAAACCAGAAGATAGTTAATATAT
>NW_025890352.1:0-1007 GCF_002878395.1 Capsicum annuum | reverse complement strand
TGTATGTATGTATGTATGTATGTATGTATGTATGTATGTATATAATTCAACTTTTTATACATAAAATATTAATTATAATCTACCTTTTAAATACTTTTTCAATTAGTGTGTGTGTGTGTGTATATATATATATGTATGTATGTATGTATGTATATATGTATGTATGTATATATATAATTCAGCTTTTTTTACATAAAATATTAATTATAATCTACCTTTTAAATACTTTTTCAACTAGGTTTATTAATTTTCAATATTTAGAAAGTTGATGTAAATGTGTGTGTGTATATATATATATACATATTTGGGTCTTTAAATTGTAATATTTGTTCATTAATTGCTAATAAAATGATCCAAAACCCAATATAAATTAAAAACCTAAACTCTTCACTCTTCATCTTACTTTTTAGTTTCAGGAGAGTTTTTCGCTCCTCAATTTTTCATAATTATGTTTTTTCATTAGCACATGAGTGAAAACATATTTGATTTAGTCTTCAATTACAATGTAATTGTAAAAAATAAAGATTATAAATAAAACTGAGAAAACCCAAAAAAAAAAAAAAAAAAAGAAATGAAATAACCGACTAAAACCTAAATCGAAAAAATCTATTTTATGTTGGTTTGATTTGATTTATAGTTTTAATAAACCGACATAATTGATTTGGTTTTTTAAAATAAAAAAACAAACCAAGCCGACCTATGTACATCCTTACCTACCAGTAGAGACACACTCCTATCTACTACTCATCTACCTTAATTCGCATCCTCTGCACCTTCCTATCTAGGTTGATTATGTCTTCGATATAAGCTACAACTACTTCGTGTCATGTCTAATCATCTTCCTTCAATATTTCTTCGATTTATCTCTACTACGCCTGAATCCATCCATAATCAATCTCTCACACCTCTGCACTGGGGCATCCAGACACCTCCTCAACACATGCCCAAACATTTCAACCTCGCTTCCCGCATCTTGTCTTCTACCAAAAATACTCTCACATTTTCTC
>NW_025890351.1:0-4302 GCF_002878395.1 Capsicum annuum | reverse complement strand
ATGAATAAGTATTTTAAGGATTATCTCAACTCTAGTACACCAATGAGTGTATTTGTAATATAATATGATAAAGTTGTTGACGCTAGATATCACAAAATAAGGGAGAAGGATTATAAGACAAAACATTCAAAGGCTATCTTGAAAACTTTTATATCCTATGGAGGATAAAGCAACCAAAATATATATCAGAAAAATATTTCAAAATTTTTAAGAAGAATTGATTAAATCTCAAAAAAATATTTCAGAAACGATAGAGGTTCAAAATGGAATACACATCTATAAAGTGCATTTGTTTCAAAGACAGACCTCGACCTACATTGTTAAATGAAATCTTGTATCAAAAGAAACTACTTGTTTTTATCACGAGTTTGAGTTTATAGGTATTTTATGTAGGCATGTGCTTATGGTATTTATAAAGAAGCAGATTCACTCACTTCCACTATGTTATCTATTGGATCGATGGACAAGATATGAGATCAAAGAAAAATTGATGACATCTTAAATACAAGATCACATGTGAATAATTTGAAGTCTTCCACTATATGATTCAATAACATTATGATGCATTCTCTTGAACTTTCTGAACGAGCTACTCGATCTGAAAAGCATTATACATTTGCATATCAAAGATTGTTGCAACTATGTAAAGCACTTAATGAACTTCCATATGAGGATGAAAATGATAATGTATTTGATAGTCAAGTTAACGAGTCAAATCTGAATTTAAACTCAAGCAAACAAAGACAAGATATTGGTTTGCTTGACCCTCCATGTGTGGCTACTAAAGAACGTCCCATTTCTTTGAGAAAGAAAGGCGGTTTGAACAGTTCTCAAAAAGTTAAAAAAAGCTCTTCTCAAAAGCAAAAACTGAAAAAAATCAAGATTACAAAAATAAAATAAAATAAGGTAGTAAAGTAATTTTGTAGTTTGATCTTTAATTGACGTCAATTTGGTTCAGTAGATTAAAATTTTGAGTCATATTCAATGACATATATATATATATATATATATATATATATATATATATATATGTTTTCATTCTTTGATTATGTACAGTTCAAACACAAAAGTTGAAGTGGAATCTAAAAGCATAGAAACACTCCTTAATCCAAAATCTACAATGGTAAAAAATTTCTTTTAATAAATTATATCAATCTCGATAAGAACTCATTCTTAATACGTTATTTTATTTTCAGCTACCTTTTTTTTTTGTTTATTCTTTTTTCTTTTAAGCAATTACTATCATATTTAGAATCTGTTCAAGGATAAAATGACATCGGCGATTCATATCCCACCTCTTCTACAGTGGGTTTGATTTACTACATCCTCGTGTATTTAAATATACTAGTTTAATCCGCACGTTCCTCGCACGTGTAACGTTTGATTATTTAAAATTTAATAATTTTTATCTATTATGGAGATTTTTAATAAAGTGTAAAAGTTCAAATCAGTTTTCAAAATTCTTTCACATTTTAATACAATAATATAAAATAAACATATGCACATCTATATTTTATCACCAGAAGTTTCAAGTGGTTGACGGATCATCACTTTTGCATATACCATATAGTTCTGCTTTCCCTTATCACCACAGGCTAAGAGAGACGCATCAATTTGAATCATATTTATGTTATTATTATTATTATTATTATTATTATTATTATTATTATTATTATTATTATTATTATTATTATTATTATTATTATTATTATTATTATATATACATACATATATATATATATACATACATATATATATATATATATATGAAGTCTTTACTTATTTTTAAAGTGAAATTTTTACAAAATCATTGATTACATTCTTATTTAAAACAATTGAGCTTCTTCTTTCCCCTGTAGATTAAACCAGATACCCATCTTGCTAGATGATAATAGGACATAAACTAACTTGGTCTTAAAATAACTAATTCTAACTGTTCTTCAAAAAGAAAATGTAGACATTCATTTTAAGTTATAACATCACATTACTTACTTATAAAGGGCAATAAACAGACACCTCTTTGACATGCCTGTTTATGCTTCCTGTTTCGGCTGCTTCAATCGTTATTTTACTATATCGCCCCTAATTAATGATTATATGTCATTTAAGTATAAGTATAAAATAATTTATAATATTTAATAAAAATGATAAATTGAATATAAAATGCTAAATTATTTTTTGACATTTTATTTCTAATTTATGTCTTATATGAGACTTATTTAAATTTTTTCACAAGTATTTTTTAAAGTAATTTCATTATATCACTGTTATAGGTCATTTAAAACATGTCTGCGTCGTTGTTTCAATCGTAATTTTATCATATCACCCGTAATTAATTTTGAAAAAAAAGATAAAATAGAAATAAAATAATAAATTAACTCTTGATGTTTTGTACTACCTTCTTCGGTTGCTTTAATCGTAATTTTACTATATTACCCATAACTAATTATTATAAGTCATTTAAGTACTAACAAATTAATAATATTTAATAAAAAAATAAAATAAATATTAAATTATAAATTAACTCTCGATGTTTTAAATTAATTAGATATCTTATATGAGACTCATTCAAAAAAAAATTTCACATGTATTTTTTATAATAATTTTGTTTTATCACTTATAATGAGTTGTTATAAGTTATTTAAGACATGTCTGCTTCCTTATTTCAATCGTGATTTTATTATATCACCCTAATTAATTTTTATGGTCATCTAAGCATTAAAAAATTAATAATATTTCATTAAAAAAAAAGATAAAATACACATAAAATAATATGTCATAAAATATTTGTTTGACTATTGAAATTATATTAGTGCCACAGAAATTCCGATAGGACCAGAGGAAGCCATAACTTATTGAAAAATTATGCTAAAAGCATTATAAATCACATATTTAACAGCTTAAAAATATAAAATATTCGATTGACTCTCGAACTTATATCAGTATCACTTAAATTGGAATAGAAAAAAATTATTATAAATCACAATAACTAAAAATTTAAATTATTTTAATGATTGGTTATCTAAATTATATTTGTGTCACATAAATTAATACAACAAAATGTAATATATATTGAATCCGTACTGAGCACGGACCTTCGATATCTAGTATATTTATAAGAGTGTAAATGTACTTTTTTTCAGAATGTAATATTTTTTATAACAAAATAAATCAATCCTGTTGTAGTTTTACATAAGTAGTAATCAACTTTTGTTTTTCCAAAAATAGTGAGAGTTTTCTAAGAAGAAAAAAAATATTTTACCTAGTTATTGGTACTACCAAAACCAAAAAACTTTTTTTTTTCCGATTGTAATATTTTTTTATAACAAAATAAATCAATCTTGCTATAATTTTACATAAGTAGTAAGCAATTTTTGTTTTTCGAAAAATAGTGGGATTTTTCTAAGAAGAAAAACAATTATTTTACCAAGTTATTGGTACTACCAAAACCAAAAAGCTACGGCCAACTTTTATGATAGTTTTGTTGCTTCAACCTACGGTTAGCTTATGGAAATTATTTTAGTATATTTAAACTAATAGAAAAAATATTAATTGTCATTAATTTTGATGATCTTTAATAAGGAGAGGTTTTCACCATAAATATATTTAATTAATTTTAACTCTTAAATTAGAAAAAAAAAGTGAAATTTTGATGACTTTTAATAAGGAAAGGTTTTATCATAAATATATTTAATTAATTTCCAACTCTTAAATATTAGAAAAATAGGGAAAAGGCGATTTTGTCTAAATTAAAGACTTTTACTAAAGGGCAAAAAGTTCAAACAATATTTTTAAGGCCCTTCATACTTTTAATATATTATAGATATAGATTATAGATATAGATATAGATGATATAGTTTTGATTGATGAGACGTGGGGGGGGGGGTGAATGATAAATTCGAGGTGTGGAGATAAACTCTTGAGTCTAAAGGGTTCAGGTTGAGTAGGAGCTAGACAGAATATTTGAAATGCAAGTTTAATGACGTAAGATTGGAGAATGAGGTGGTAGTGAAGTTGGAATCACAGGTGGTATGTAAGAGGGATAGTTTCAAGTATCTCGGGTCCGTGATTTAGGGTAACGGTGAGATTGACGAGGATATCTCACGACGAGGATATCTCGCACCGTATTGGGATTGGATGGATGAAGTGGAAGCTCGCTTCGGGGGTGTTGTGTGATAAGAAGGTGCCACCCAAGCTTAAAGGCAAATTCTACAGGGTGGCAGTCCGTCCAGCCATGTTGTATGTAACGGAGTGTTGGCCAGTTAAGAACTTCCACATTCAAAAAATGAAGGTAGCAAAAAT
>NW_025890350.1:0-3032 GCF_002878395.1 Capsicum annuum | reverse complement strand
TAGTGTGTTTTATGAAGAGAGAGCGGTCGTTTAAGGGCCTTAGTTTCGACAGATATGTAGAAGAATGCCGTTATGTTCTATGTTGTTCTGTGTTGCTCACACTCTTCAAAAATGTTGATGGGGTGTCGTGTTCTTCAAAAATAGTGTATTTTATGAAGAGAGAGCGGTCGTTTAAGGGCCTTAGCTGGTGATTCGGGTTGTTTCCCTCTCAACGATGAAGCTTATCCCCCATCGTCTCACTTGCAGACTTTGACCGCGGCCCCTGTTATTTTGAGGTCATATCTAGTATTCAAAGTTTGCCTCGATTTGGTACCGCTCTCGCGGCCCGCATCGAAACAGTGCTCTACCAGTCAGCTGTTGCATCTCAACGCATTTCGGGTAGAACCAGCTAGCTCTGGGTTCGAGTGGCATTTCACTCCTAACCACAGCTCATCCGTTGATTCTTTAACATCAGTCGGTTCGGACCTCCACTTAGTTTCACCCAAGCTTCATCCTAGTCATGGATAGATCATTCAAGTTCGGGTCCATAAATAGTATTTGACATGAATGCGACAACATTTTTTTAGAGTCCGAGCAACATAGTTATGCTACTAATGTTGGAAGACACAAAGCTAACTTAGAAGAAATGTTAGAAACAATGAGTAATTGGAAAGGTCAATAGGTCTTTGATATCTAACCAATCAACTACATCCAGTGGCGGAGACAGAATTTCTAATAAGACCGGGATTTAATCGAACCCCCTTGATTAAACTTAGCTCTGCTATCGATTGATATAGAAGGGTATTCTTGGTGCAACAATAACAGTTGTCGTCATGAGATCAGGAGGGCCACGATAGGCCACAAGGTTATATCGTTTCTAAAACTCTTTGATCCCCGAATTTAGAATCTTCTACTTCAATGCAATCGATATTCCACAATCAACGGCATAATACAAGAAACAACCTGTCGCAGAAATGCAGCGTAAAGTTTTACCTATTGCCAAGAACAGAATGAAGTGTGACAATGGTTTGTTCTTCTGCTTCTGAAAATTGGCCATGTTTGAGATCAGGCCTAAGGTAATTTGTCCATCTCAATCTACAACTTTTTCCACATCTTTGTAAACCTGTATATATAATAAGAGATACAAAATTTTAAGCCATACATACATAAAATATACATATTCTTGTAAGGATTAATGAGAGAACACGATCGAGCGTGAAGTAGTAAATACTCCTTCATTATTAATCTGACGCCTCGATGTCAGTGGCGGAGCCATGATATTTACCAAGGGGTTCATAAGTGAACAAACGAATTAACCGAAGGGGGGGGTTCAGCATCTAATATATATACATAAAATATAATTTTAACCATACATATATAGCATAATTTTTCGATGAAGGGGGTTCGGATGAACCCCCTCGGCAAAGGGTAGATCCGCCACTGCTCGATGTAGCTACATAGAGTGACGGGTGATTAGTTAAACACTAACAAGAAAATTATTATACTGTGTATATAGGTCAAATCACTTTTTTTTCGTATATATACGTATATATCTTGAACCCCCTCGGAGAAACTCCTGATTTCCCCACTAGTACGATCCTTAGGGATGAAGTCGACTTTGGTAGGAAACATTTTGCGCAAAATTGAGACTTTCTCGACGTGAAACCAGACACCGGGTGGGAAAAAAAGATTTTAACGAGAGACTACTCGAGTTGTACGTATATACTCCTCTGTCCTTAACTAGAGATCCATCTCAGGTAGTGCAACTGCATGAATCCCGAAACTAAAATCGTCTTCGCTAGGTACTAGCTAAGGAGCGTTTTAACCTCAAACTGAGACTTTTTCGACATGAAACCAGACACCGGATGAGAAACAAAAATATTTTAATGAGAGAACCTTGTACGTATATCCTCCTATGTCCTTAACCATAGATCCATCTCGGGTAGTGCAACCGCATGAATCCCGAAACTAAAATCTCCTTCGCTAGCTACTAGCTAAGGAGTGTTTTACCCTCAAATTGAGACTTTTTCGACACGAATCAGACACCGGGTGGAAAACAAAAAGATTTTAACAAGAGACCATTAAAGTTTGCGATGGAGTTATACGTATATACTCCTATGTCCTTAACCAGAGATCCATCTCGGGTAGTGCAACCGCATGAATCCCGAAACTAAAATTGCCTTCTCTAGCTACTATCTAAGGTGCATTTTACCCTCAAACTGAGACTTTTTCGACACGAAACTAGACATCGGCTGAGAAACAAAAAGATTTTAACGAGAGACCCTTGTACGTATATACTCCTCTGTCCTCAACAGAGATCCATCTCGGGTAGTGCAACCGCATGAATCCCGAAACTAAAATCGCCTTCGCTAGCTACTAGCTAAGGAGCGTTTTTCCCTCAAACTGAGACTTTCTCGATGTGAAACCGTATCACTACAAAACAAAATGCAGATATCGAACACCGAATACAAACCAGCATTCTTAGGAATGAGACGCCAATTACGAGTTCCATGTTGAGCAATGTAAGATGAAAGCTTGTGATCTTCCTCAGGAGTCCATTGCCCTCTCTTGACATTGTCCTTTTCACAACATGGAATTCTTCCCATTTCTCAAAAAATTATTGCAAAAATTTTTACAAGTAAAAAATTTTGTTATGATAGAGTTAAAAGATGAATAGTATATGTTTTTTAAGTTAATATATTTTTTTTTTATAAAGTAGAAGAAATGTATATATAGTGTGTTGTTATATGATACTATATGTTAAGGGGGTGGTGTCAATAAGGCATCATCAAAGGTGCATGACATGATTAAAGAATTCAACTATGTTGAGCGTGTGAGACATTGGCCGGTAGCTCACCCACAAGATGCTTGGTCAACTCTCTTTCTTACTATGTGTTAATTGTGTGTGTGCGCACATGCATGGGGTTGACTAGTTGTCGTAACGAGAGAGATGGATTCAGAATTTGAAGTTTGTCGATTTTGAGATTTTAAGTGTTAATTGTGTGCACATGCATATCATGGAGTTGACTACTTGCATCAGTAGCGAGAGAGAC
>NW_025890349.1:0-8761 GCF_002878395.1 Capsicum annuum | reverse complement strand
ATAGCATGGTGTCTCGACCCAATGGTAGTGCCCAAGATCACTTAACCTAGGCTCCTATCTATAGTCCCAATTTGGGAATGACATGAAGTCAAGTACACAAGATCACTTAGCCTGGTACCAATATTCCATGTAGGCAAACACATTTTCCAGCGATGAGCCCTTATATCTTAAATGCCTTCTTTGGGCATCCACCTTTCTCATGTAAAATCAATGCATTCAAATTTCATCTGATTTAATCACATATCCTGTTCTGTAGGGTATCGTCATACCCGACTTGCAAGTCCTCAATATCACTTCCACATATGCATAACTATGTAACAACCAAGGTGCTTCATCATTTACAAGTGGTGAACAATATTTATTTCAAATTCATGCTCTCTTTTGTTGATCACAATATAATATAGGGTATCAAGACATTATCATGGGAATTTGAAAGCAATTTATCATTCATATTTATCAAACTTCCATGAAAAATCTCAAATCACATATGCATGATTTCAACCATTGAAGTATATAGGCAAACAATTCCCATGACATAAAGTAAATGACTTAGAAATCATATTGAAAGCAAGATATCAACATTTGATTGAAAGACCCCATTTAAAAGCATGCATGTTCATAAAAACTACACCCATGAGATTTTTGGATAACCCTACATACCTTTATTTCCAAGGATAATAGATGTTTCTTGAAGCTTGCGGATTGGTGATTCCAAATATGTAATTATCTTTGAAAACCTGCGGTCAAATCTTAAGCTATTTGGGTTTTTATTTTGAAACCCTAAGGAGAATATTTGAGCACTTTTGATGAATGAATATGTATTTTGGGGTCCTTGGAATTAAATTTCGTGTTTTAAGGCTAAGTAAGGGTGAAAAAGGACCACTTTGTCCTCAACACGGAGCGTTTAACTCACTAGAATTCTTTACATAGGTGCCGCCCATCCCATTGCCTATGTTCACATAGGCGCCGCCTAGGCTATCACCTATGTTTACATAGGTGCCACCTAGGCTATTACCTATGCTTTCCAGTGGCCATGGGCAATTGGTTAGGCGACGCTTATCACTTTGAAAGGCCATAACTTCTTGCTCGGGTGTCGAATTTTAGCCAAATTGGTATCGTTGGAAATATAACTAGAATACCTATCATTTGACACATAGTAGGCTTCCTAATTCGACATATACAGAGAGTTATGGTCGATGGAAGCTGACACACTTTACAAAGTCCACTAATACTTAGTCGATCGAAATAGTTTCAACTCGTCCTTGAGTTGAAGGACCTCTATGGTCCAAATTCAAGATTGAGTAGATTCACATGCTACACGATAATTAACATGCCATATTGGCATAGTATTTTATGGATTCAGAATTAACAACGCATCGAAATCATGGTCAATATTGTAGCCCAAATTGCGGGGCGTTACACTTTTCCTTTGTCTTCCACTATTGGAAAGAAATCTATCTCATCAAACTACTCTTTTGATGGTACATCTCCCCTTTTTGAACATTCCACATCATGATCCTGTTGATTTTGTTGTGAAATATATGTAAGAATAAATTTGAAAAAATCAATTTCAATAAAGAAATTGACATAAATAACCTTTAATGCTTCAACCGTAAACTTACCCTAAATGTTTCCTTTTCTGCCCAAATATTTGATTCTTTACCATCCTAATTAAATAAATAAAATATTAGTTCCATCCAAAATAAATTAGTTAATATGCATAAATAATAAGATAATATACATAACACAGTTATGTATGTTGCCTACTATACACAACATAGTTATGTATATTATCAAATATGCATTACACAGTTATGTATATTAAACAATATACATAACTGTGCTATAGATATTGATTAATGTACATAACACAGATTATGTATAATTAAGAATATATATATGAAGTTTGATTACACATAAAATAGTTCTTGTACATTTAAGTAGTCTATATATGTGAGCAATTGTTAATGAAATTAAAATAAAAAATGCATACAACAATTTATGATGTATATCAACCTTATATAATAATTTTTCCAAAATATAATATAAACCAGAAAAATGATAAAGAAACAAATATAATCCAAATAGAAATACAAATTTGTTACTTATATAAGGTAAAACCAATTTAGTTTACCTTTTCATCGGTGTGTTTGTTGTGTTTCAACATGTTCATGAGTTCAGTGTGTTGTTTATCCATTTTTGTCGTTTGAGTCTTCTTATTGTTTAACCATTTGTTCTTGAAGAAAGCTGCATTTTTGGTCAACCTACATATAAAACGACAACAAACATCTTAATATTTTCATAATTTGGTTATACATATGGTTTACCATATGGATAAACTTACATAAGATTGTAAGAACGACTTTATCTCCTTCCACTTTTCATCAAAAGTGGCCTGATGAGCAGACTTGCTGGATGATGATGGAGTTGTCTTTGGTGCATCAACACGCTCTGAATCAGAAGTTTGTGTTTGGTCTATTGGCATCTTTTTTCTTGAAGAAGACGATGGTATTTTTTCACGATCTTGCATAGCAACAGTTTTAGCATCAAAATGGACTGTCCTCCTCCTCTTCGTAGGTTGTGATGTTGATGCATCAGTACTCAGACCTGTATTTCTTTAGATTTTCGATGGTAGGACTGTACTGAAATCCTTAAAACCTTGATGATCAGAGTCTGAATGATTATGTATGTCGACAAAAGGCCTTTTACCACTACGATTGTAAGAAGTATCATATGAGAAGGCAGATTCAACATCATTTAATTCAATTCCCTCAATCATTGGTAAATCAAACCTTTGGACTTCTTACGAGTTGGCGATAAATTATTGTCAACAGAGTGAAATAAAAACATAACTCAAAATAAAATACTAAATACTTACCTTGCTGAATATACCATCTACGAACTTCTTATAATTGACCTTAATCCCAACAACCTTTTAGTTAAAAATTCTTGGAATTACATTCCTCATCCGCTCAGCATTGTACTGTATACCTCAGAATAACATTCATACATCGATACATTTAGCACATGAGGTATTCCCCCGATCTGGTATAGCTGTTTTTCATCAAAGAAATCCTATCTCCACGTTGTAATCAGCTTTTGAAACAAAGTATTCCCCCATGGAAATTGTCCGTACTTTCCATCCTCCACCATCATAAAGTCTGACCTGCTAATACTACAATCACGTATTTGTGAATACACAAAAGTATGAATAAAGTAAAGGATAGACATGTTCAAAGAATTGGTATTATTGTTGAAGTTTTTCAACTTGAATCGCCGTACAAAAATATACTTTTTGACATAATTTTTTGAATTTGGGAAAAACTTCTCCATAAATACAAACTCAGATGATTCAGTATACAAGTGTTCCTCGATGTTCTCTATACATTTAAGTCCAGATATTATAGCAAACTCAGTAATAGAAAACTTGAGAATATTTCCTGCACGTAAACGTGAATTTCATCCGGGATATCTTGCTCTATCTCAAGCATAAGTAACCATTTGGAAATCTGATCCTAAAAATTATATTAGGGCATATCTAGCAAGGCACCAAATATTATTTGACGGATAAGATTGTGAACTTTTTCACCAACATAATTCTTTATATCTAATCCAAATTCGCGGTTGCAATAACTACCAAAATGCAAGGAATACATAGGGACATTTTTTATTTTATATTTCATACCCTATTGGAAATGAAAAAGGCATCATATGTGAGCCTATATGGTCAAAACATATACTGTACATAACAACTAGTCATTTCAATACACATCTAACAACATCTAACACCTAGGCTCGTATATGGACAATAAAAATGATGCATATAAACAAGACATTTCATTACACATCTAACAACATATAGTAAGCCATGTATATGTTAGACAAATACATAGCTAATGTCCATAGCCTTAGACACATAAGAAAACTAAAAATATATGCATAAAAAATATGATGTATATGAACTAGGAAATTCATTACAGGTTTAATAACATATGAAACTTATGTATAAGTTTTACATATACATATTAATATCCATTGCCTCAAACACGCATTACACAATAAAATCCAAAACAAAAGTTATGTATATATTCAACATGCAATGAATAATGTATGTGTACAATACATACATACTTACTTATATATACACCAGTAACCCCATATGTATATGAACTACAAATATCAATATATTTCGACCAAACACATCAACAAATATGTATATGCAGAATATATATAAAGAGTTATTTTGTATTCGCACAACCAGTTTCTAATATAACTTCAAACTTAAGAAAAACGCCAACAACTCCATAAGAACAAACAACCACAGATAATTAATTAATAGTTTTAAAACCTCAAATTACTTACAAAAACACAATAAACCCATAACAAAAAAAATCAAAATTGAAAAACCCGAAATATCTTTGGTAAACATGGCCGTCCATTATCATCTTTTTTGAATTTTCTTGACGATTCTTTAATTTATTTTTTTTGACTTTGAAGCTATAGATTTGTTAATCTATTTCATCTTGATGGGGTCGTTACGATTTTTTGATATGTTTTCAACAAAGTTAGGTTCCTTGTAATTAAATACTTCGGGAACGAACTCAACTAACAGATTTGTTGTTTCGGTATTTGAGTTAATCCTAAACTAAACGAAGGAGAATCATCCATTAACTAAGTTGTTAATTTAGTACTTGAAATAGACAATTTTGAAAAGAAAAAAAAGATAATGCTGATATTACAACTATGATTTGATAAAGTAGAAACCCAAAAAAATTACTTAATAAAAACATGCAATAATTTCTTCTTTCGAAAAATTGAAAAATTTCGACTAGATAATGAAAATAAAAATTTTAATATTCCTCAGATCTTAAAAATTGAGAATGTTAAAAGAAGATTAAGTTGAAATTGAATACCATTGACTAGCAGTTGGACTCAAACATGATTGATTTCAAACATGAAAACCAACCCTTGATTCTAGCCTTTTTTAAGGGGAGAAACGGTGAGAGTGAAAGAGAATTCTATGTATATGTATTTTTGGAGAGAGAAAGTTAAAAAGTGAGATTAATGTAATATGTTTAGGGAGGTGAAATTTTTTATAATAAATGAAATATAAGTTCTAGGCTTGGGTAATTTTTAGTTATTTTGGCCAATTCTTGGGTCATATTGACAAGTAGTCGGCTAATTTGCATTATAATTTTGGCCTATTTAATTTTAATTATGGCCATTCCATCATTTGCATGACTTTCAGCAGACATTTTGTTGTAATAAAGAGACAACAGACTTAGTATATCAGAATACTAATTATAAAGTTCTAAAATCTTTAAACACCAACTTGTTTCTAGTTTAACGATGAAGTTTTTATGTTCTTCTTATTATGGTTTTTGCCCTGATTTTCTTACTATTTTTAAGTTTTACTTTTTCTTAGAAGGAAAATAAAAGTTACCATAATTACTTTTACTTTTCATAAAAGAAAATATATAATTCTTTTTCATATTTGGCTAACCTCTTTCTTGGAGGAAAGGTTTTGGACATCTATAAATAAAAGACCCCCTTCTCATACCATAACACAATAGCTTCCACGATGTAGTTTTTTAAGAGTGGCGCTTAGGGTGAGATTTTCTCTCTTATTAGTTTTATGTTTTTAAATATTAGATTTTATATTTAGGCCAATTGGACAAATCATATAATAAAATTATGTTTAGATTATTGTTTTTCGTTGTCATCTTATTTATCATCTCATAGTTTGCAACTAATAGCTTCCGCATTACGCCCTCTCGATTTCAAACCCAACAAGTGGTATTAGAGCTTATGGTTCAATGGTCCAATGGTATGGTGAGATAAGATTAAACAGGTTCAAAGTGATTTCAAAATCAAGATGCAACAATTTGGATGATAATGAAGATTTTTGTCAAACTACATGTGGAGAAAAAATTTCAAAAAAAATTTCAACAATCTTGCTGCTTATCCATCTTTAAAACCAAAATCAATTTTCAACCCATGTTTATGGACTCCAATTTTCAACCAATACTTGATTAAATGATTGGGTACCTTTCAACTCATGTATTTATTTTTAACGCATGAGCTCCACTCTTAACCTGTGCTCACTTTCAATGCACAAGGCTTCACTTTCAATCTTATCAACCTGTGCTTCTACTTTTAATAGGTATTCAATTTTAACCCATATTAATTTTTAATCATGGTAAGCAGCAGTGATATATGAAGAATATATAAGAAGAACGAAGATCATGCACAATAAGAAGGAGGATCAAGAATATTTTGAAGAAAATCAAACCAAAAAGGGGAGATTTGTTAGGGTTTTTGCCCTGATTTTCTTACTATATTTATGTTTTACTTTTTCTAAGAAAGAAAATAAAAGTTACCATAATTACTTTTACTTTTCCTGAAAAAAAAATATAATTCTTTTTCATATTTGGCTAACCTTTTTCTTGGAGGAGTGGTTTTGGGCATCTACAAATAGAAGACCCCCTTCTCATACTATAACATAATAATATCCAAGATGTAGTCTTTTAAGAGTCACGCTTAGGAGGAGATTTTATATCTTATTAGTTTTATATTTTTAAATATTAGGTTTTATATGTAGGTCAACTGGTCAAATCATAAAATAAAATTATGTTTTTAGAATTGTTTTTTGTTGTCATCTTATTTATCATCTCATAGTTTGTAACTAATTGATTCCGCATGACGCCCTCTCGATTTCGAACCCAACATTTCTAATCATTAACTGAATGAACTTTAACTCATGATGAATTTTTTATATCTTCAAATCACTATTAAGTTCAAACAGAGTAGAAAGACAAAAGTTTTAATCTCTAGAAACACAAAAGTACAGAGAGTTCAATGAATCGATGAATTTTTTATATTTTTCAAACCGAATTCTTACATTGATTTCACTTCCAACGAAGAGAGTAGTAGATCATAAGACTTTAGACACTAGAAAATCAGTCTCAATACAAATTACAAAAGTACTTGGCGCGGTGAAACAAAATTTCACCAAACAAGAACAAACAATAGTTCTTTTCAATAAATTACTAAAGATTGTTATTTTTTTCAAGTTTAATCAGTAAAATCTGTATTTATTTAAAAATAACTTCAAACACATGTTCAAATAATATATGAACAATCAAATAAAGTTTAAACACTGTATATTCAACTTTGAACTTCAACAATAAGTTCAACACAACTTATGAGCAACCAAAAATGAAGTTCATACTATTTTCTTAAAAAAAAAATCAAATGTTAAGAAATTCAACAAAAGTTCAACCAACTTATGAACTATCAAAATGAAGTTTCAAGAACTTCAAATGCAAGTTCCAACATTTGAAGAGCTATCAATATGAAGTTCAAACTATTTTTTGGAAAAATAGTAAAATTAACTTTAAGAAAAAAAGATGAACCAGAAAATTGTAGAGCCAAGTCCACAGAATGCATGATATGTCCTTAAGTAATTTATTCCTCTCAAGTACCGAGGTTATAGAATCTTTCATCCCAGTATAAAATAATTTTTTTTTCTAGAAATAGCGGCGCCTCAAATTTTCAAAAACTCCAAACACATTTATTTATTTGGTGATCATATGAGAGTTTTTAGAAGAAGAAGAAGAATATTTTTCAATTCAAAATTTTTTCTTTACCTGTGAAAAAATTCAGGTATTTATCTCCATCTAGGTGTTTCTTTATTAAGAGAAGCAATGATTCAGAAAGGTGCACCTTTTCATAAAGGTGCAACTCTTCGGAAAAGGTGTAACTCTTCAAAAAAGTCATAACCCATTAGAAAGGCTATAACCATCCAAAGTGAAAGGTGACTATTCAAATTGCATCCTTTCTCTTGGTGTCTTTCCAAAAAAAAAAACACCTATTCATTTTTCATTCACAGTACTTAAAAAGCCAACACACTTTCCAGACAACGTAACTGGTTGGACTATCATTTCGCAGAACTTGTCTTTTAATTTAGGGTGCACCTTCTTATCAAACAAGATTCCAGAAATAAGCCTTCATTCCATCCACCCTATGTCAATACGGTATGTGACATTGTCATCAATCTCTTAATTTTCTTATATCATAGACCTAAGATACTTGACACTATCTTTCTATCAAATGGATTGGGAATTTAACTTCACTACCACACCCATCTCATACGTCAACTCACTAAACTTGCACTTCAAGTATTTTGTATTATTCCTTCTCAACCTAAACATTTTAGACTATAGGGTTTTTCTCCAAAACTCCAACTTACCATTAATACCTCCCCGAGTCTCGTCTTTTAGAAATACGTCATCTGTAAATAACAAATATCAAGGTACCTCCCCATGAATAAACATCAATACATCCATTACCAAGGAGAAGAAAAATGGACTAAGAGTTAATCCCTGGTTCAACCCTATCAAGAAAAGAAAGTTCTCTGAATCTCCACCCATCATTCTCACTCAATTCTTTGCTCTATCATACATATTGTTAATCGACTTAGTATACGCCACAGGAAAACATCTTGCCTTCAAGTACCTTTAAAGAACCTCTGGAAATTTTGATGTAAGCCTTCTCTAGATTGATAAACACTATGTGAATGTCCTTATTCCTCTTTCTATACTGCTCAACTAATCTACTCACGAAATGAATAGCCTTAGTAGTTGAGCTACCTAGCATGAATCTGAATTGATTCTCAGAAATAGTCACGATCCTGACAAGAGAAATTCATGAGGCACCTATTTTACTTACAACAATACTAGTCTTAGTACGCTTAGTTCCT
>NW_025890348.1:0-3142 GCF_002878395.1 Capsicum annuum | reverse complement strand
GAAAGGGAACATAATGAGATGTTGTCGTTCAAAGCAAAAGGACAATCGACTTTCGGTTGGCCAACACCACAGCCGCTAACTCCAAATCATGGGTGGGGTAGTTCCACTCGTGCACCTTCAACTGCCTAGATGCATAAGCCACTACCTTACCATGATGCATCAACACACAACCAAGTCCTACATGGGATGCATCACGGTATACCACAAAGCCGTCTACACCCTTGAGAAGGGTCAAAACAGGAGCAGTAGTCAGTTTGTCTTTCAAATTCTCAAAACTATTCTCACATAGATCAGGCCACACAAAATTCACCTTTTTCTGAGTCAATTTGGTGAGTGGAGCAACTATGGAAGAAAAACTCTCTACGAACCTTTTGTAATAACCCGCCAAACCCAAGAAGCTCTGAATATCGGTTGGCTTCGTGGGTCTGGACCCTTTTCTCACTACTTCAACTTTCTGGGGATCCACTCTTATCCCGTCACTGGATACAATATGCCCCAAGAAGGCAATAACATCTAACCAGAATTCATACTTAGAAAATTTGGCATACAACTGATCCTCTTTACTCTTAGAATAGATCAGAATATCATCAATAAATACAATGACGAACAAGTCAAGAAACTGATGGAATACTCTATTCATAAGATCCATGAAGGCTGCAGGGGCGTTAGTCAACCCGAAGGACATGACTAGAAATTCGTAGTGACCATATCGGGTTTGAAAGGCTGTCTTGGGTATGTCTGACTCCCTAATTTTCAACTGATGATAACCCGAACGAAGGTCTATTTTAGAAAAACACTTGGAACCCTGAAGCTGGTAAAAAAGATCGTCAATCCTAGGAAGAGGATATTTATTTTTAATCGTGACCTTATTTAGCTGACGATAGTCTATGCACATACGAAGGGAACCATATTTCTTTCGCACAAAAAGTACAGACGCGCCCCAAGGAGACATACTGGGGTGTATAAAACCCTTATCTAGGAGATCTACTAACTATTCTTTCAACTCTTTTAGTTCTGCAGGATCCATTCTATATGGCAGAATGGAAATAGGACGAGTATCTGGTAAAACATCAATACCAAACTCAATCTCCTTATCAGGTGATATTCCTGGGAGATCATTTGGAAAGACTTCTGGGAATTCTTTTACTACAAGAACAGATTGAAGAGGAAGACTCTCAGCATTGGAGTCCTTAACTTGGATAAGGTGGTACAAGCAACCTTTAGAAATGAGTTTTCGGGCTCTGAGATAGGATATAAAGTGCCCTCTGGGTGCTAAAGAATGTCCTTCCCACTTTATCACTGGTTCATTCAGGAAAGAAAAAGTGGCCCTTTGAGTCCAACAATCTAATATGTCATAGCATGAATGGATCTAATCTATTCCCAAGATAGCATCAAAAGCAACCATATCTAACTCTATGAGATTTGCTAACGTATTCCGGCTACCAACAGTCACAACACAACCCCTGTACACCCTCCTAGCAACAATAGAATCCCCCACTGAGGTGGAAACAGAAAAGGGTTCAGAAATCACATTGAGCTCAAACCCAAAACCAACAGCTACATAAGGGGTCACATAGGATAAAGTAGACCCTGGATCAGGTAACACATAAACATCACGGGAAAAGATTTGTAGCGCACCGATTACAACATATGGGGAAGCTTCCTCCTCCTGGAGGTTAGTCAAAGCATATAACCGGCTGCGACTATTCCCGACAGCTGATGTGGTGCCCTTCTAAGGCGGGGGTGGTGCCGAAGAATTTACCCGAGACTTTGCACCACCAATATTCATTCAAGAAGATGGGCATTCCCTTTGAAAGTGACCCAGCTGACCATATGAATAACACACTTACGAGACCAACTGACACCTTCTCGAATGATTTCTACCACAAGTCTCACACTGCGGAAAAGTGTGATGCTGCTGAGTCACACTACCCTGTGACTGCGTATCCTGAGCTCTAGTTCAATGGTTAGTCTAAAAACTCTGAGATCGTCTGTCTGCTGGTGGTCGGGGTACTGGGGCGCTGGCATTAGACTGCGCATTACCCTTATTCTTTTTTTCTGCCATTTATTTCCCCACTTACCGCCCTGAGGCTGACTATGATTCTGGTCGGCTGATCTGGCTCTTTTCTCTTGTCTTTCTACCTCCCTAGCTTCAGAGATATTCTTTTTCTCTTCTACCTGCTGCATATGAACGGTCAGCCTAGCAAAGTCTAAATCCTTATTAAACATTACCCCCTGGAACTCAAGCACCAGGTTATCAGAAAGGCCAGATGCAAAGTTCCTCATCCGGGCTCTCATATTACTAGTCAACTCTGGTGCATAGCGGGCTAGTTTGTTAAACTTCAAAGTGTATTCTTGGACACTCATACTTTCCTGTTTCATATTCATTAACTCTTCCTCTTTGGCCTCCCTCAACTCTAGAGGAAAGAATCGATCAAGGAAAGCTTCCACAAATTCACCCCAAATTGTGGGCTCAGCACTCTCACCGTTTGCATTCTCCCAGTCGGCATACCACTGATTCGCAACATCCTTAAGCTGATAGGTTTCTAGTTCCACCCCTTCAACCTCATCCATATGCATTGCCTTAAAGATCTTTTCCATCTCATCTACGAACTCATGTGGATCTTCCTCCACCTTGGTGCCAGTGAACTTAGGTGGGTTCATTTTCATGAAATATCCGACCCTAGTAGCTTCAGACGTAACAGATGCAGACCCAATATCTTTTGATCATTGGGCCTGGTTAGCTACCAACTGTGTCAGCATATAAATAGACCTTCTGAATTTTGTATTTGAAATATCTCTCTGAGAAGTTGGGGGACAGTTGACATTAGTCTGCAGAGCCCGAGGTGGACTGTTCGAGACTGGAGGGACTCCTGGAGTAGGGACTGTTTTTGGAGTGTGAGCTCTGTTATGGGTCTGCATCCCATGGGTAGGACAGACCTCATCTGCCTGAGCATTTTGATCGATGATACGACGTGGAGGCATAACTGTGTTTCTAAAATATGAGAGATCATTGATTAGGGGATAGTTCAGACTCTAAGCATGAACTAAATCACAAAGAAGGGAAACATTTCCTAAATGCCTAGTAGCCTTTTGCTTATACGTATGGCGCACTACACACCCATAACCAAGACTCTACCCA
>NW_025890347.1:0-1072 GCF_002878395.1 Capsicum annuum | reverse complement strand
ACCCTTGTTCCAATTCGATCAAAGAAGTCTTCCTCAACGTCTCCGGAGCCAATCCAACACTGAACTCCAACTTCTCCTTATCGTAATGATCGACCGTTAAACAAGTCCCGTTGACAGAAATGCTGTCACCAAGATTGATGTCCTCAAGAATGAGTTTCGCCTGTATTTTCATAGTGAAACTGTCGGGTTTATCGTAACCGAGTTGGTTAATTCGGCCCATTTCTTCAACTATACCGGTAAACATGGAGGTAATTGGAGTCGAAGAGCTACGACGTTGTTGGGCTGTTGTACTCCTGTTGATAAAGATAGAAGAAATAGGTGATTGGGTATTTTTGGTTCTGTGCTCTAGCAGTGACTACTTATAATTGTGTTGACCTTTTTGCAGCTACGGTTAGTACAAGGGGTGTGCATACGTCTGTTGGATTTAATTTTATATATTATTGATTCGGTTTATCGATTTTTAATTTTTAAATATGTAAAATCAATAATCAATTAATAAGATATTTTCTTATCGATTTCAATTTATCGATTTTTGGTCCTTAACGTTTCGCTTTTTGGTTTAACCAATAAGAAAATACTTATAGAATAGAAATAGTAACAACTAACCTAAAAAAGGAAATCTTAATTACTGCCAAAATCCTACGCAATGCATTTTAGTTTACAATCTTCAAACTTGAACTGAATGTTAGTTCGAAAAAAAATTGAATCATAATTGTTGGAAGCTATAAATGCTTCAAGCTTTACAATACGATAATAGTCGAGTTTTATATTGTGCTTTTTTTGTCTTAAATGGGTTAATACTTTGTGAATCATTGAATTGAGAATAAGTAGTTCATATAATATATATATATAGAGAGAGAGATTTATATATATAACATAAATAGGGCTATAACATAATAATTTAATGTATCCTTATTGGGTTATCGGTTTAACTGATAAGCCAATAAGGTAAAATCGAAATTGAACCGTTTACCAATAATTTTTTTATAAAACAAATAAGAAACTGTTAACCTAATAACCCAATACTAATAACCCAATAACATTTTTATCGGTTCGATTTATCGGTCGGTTC
>NW_025890346.1:0-2707 GCF_002878395.1 Capsicum annuum | reverse complement strand
TATCAATTCAAATTTTAAAAATTACAGATGTATTTTATTCATATTGAAACATACTACTCATTTTGTATAAGACATATTCAAAAAATATTATCATTATCACAATTATTATTATTATTATTATTATTATTATTATTATTATTATTATGTGAATAAACCATATTTATAATATTTAAATTTTATAAGATATAGCTTTGAAATAGTAAGAGCCTATAAGGACTCTTCAATTATGAATTTCTATTATTAAGATAACAATTTTTTTTAAAAAAAATAGATGATGTATTTCAAATTAAAATACTTAATCTTTCAATTAAAAATTTTTATTACATACTTTTTAACTTTGTCTTAGAATTATCACTTACACTTATTCTTGTGCTGCCATGTGGCTTCTTGTCTTGCTTTTTATTTTGCTTTTATATATAGAGAGAGATTGCTATCATTATTGCTTTTATGGTTAGTATTTTAAATTTATATTTTAAATTCTTATCTTTTAATTATTATTTTTATTTTTATGTTTCATCAAAATAATAAGTCTTTTTCTAAATGTATTTTTGAATTTGAAAATTCTACCAATCTTCATTTTATGGCAATAACAAATCCTGAAAATTAATAGAATAGACATCTAATAATTTGGTTTTGAAAATTTTAAGTTTATTTAAAGTTGGATAACTAAATAGTAGATAAAAAGGAACAATTATTTAAGAGCACTCACAATCAAACAACTAACTTTCAAATGACGTCAAAAAGAGAAAAAAAAATATGTATTTTATTGCTAAAAATCAAGAAGATAGTTTATCTTCTTTTCTTTTTTCTTCAAAAACGTGTAATTACTATATCTTTTTAAAAAAGCGTGTATTTTACTATTTTTTCAAATAAGAGTCTTTATTTTTTCCTTTTTAATCACTTTTCTTATATTTTTGTCTTCTTTTCTTTTTCCTTTCTGATGAAGATACAAATAAAAAAAAATACAAAGATTAAAAACACTTTTTTATTGTTATTGATAATTAAATCTTTTTTACAAAAAAAATTCAAATAAATTTTTTTATAATTTGATTTTTTTAAAAAATTATCTTATTGTTTTACTAATTTTGAAGACATAAATTTTTATTTTTTTACTTATTGTGATATTAATTTGTTAAAAAATATGGGATTTTAAAATATCATAATTATCTTATACCTTACACTTTTCAGTTTGAAATTATTTTATCTTAAATTAAAATGAGATTGACATAGTTGAGAGATTTCCATATCAAATCAAATTTTTAAAAATACAGATGTATTTTATTCCTATTGAAACATACTACTCATTTTGTATAAGACACATTCAAAAAATATTATTATTATTATTATTATTAAGTAAATAAACTATATATATAATATTTAAATTTTATAAGATATAGCTGTGAAATAGTAAGAGCCTATAAGGACTCTTTAATTATGAATTCTATTATTAAGATAATATTTTTTTTTTAAAAAAAGTGATAATGTATTTAAAATTCAAATACTTAATCTTTCAATTAAATTTTTTTTTGTACATACTTTTTAACTTTGTCTTAAAATTATCACTTAGACTTATTCTTGGGCTGTCATGTGACTTCTTGTCTTGCTTTTCATTTTGCTTTTATATATAGAGAGATTATTATTATTATTATTGCTTTTATGGTTATTTTAAATTTATATTTTAAATCCTTATCTTTTAAATAGTATTATTATTTTTATGTTTGATCAAAATAATAAGTCTTTTTCTAAATGAACTTTTGAATTTGAAAACTCCACCAATCTTCATTTTATGACAATAACAAATCCGAAAAATTAATAGAAAAGACATCTAATGATTTTTTTTTGAAAATTTTAAGTTTATTTAAAGTTGGATAACTAAATAATAGATAAAAAAGGAATACCTATTTAAGAGCACTCACAATCAAACAACTAACTTTCAAATGAAATAAAAAAGAGAACAAAAAAATGTGTATTTTACTGCTAAAAATCAGGAAGATAGTTTATCTTCTTTTTTTTTTCTTCAAAAAACGTGTATTTTCTATTTCTTTTTAAAAAAAATGTGTATTTTACTATTTTTTCAAATAAGAGTCTTTATTTTTTTCTTTTTGATTACTTTTCTTATGTTTTTATCTTCTTTTCTTTTTTCCTTTCTAATAAAGATACAAATAAAAAAAACACAAAGATTAAAAAAACTTTTTTATTATTATTGATAAATGAATTTATTTTACAAAAAAAAATTCAAATAAATTATTTTATAATTTGATTTTTTTTAATAAATTATCTTTTTGTTTTACAAATTTTGAAGACATAACTTTTTCTATTTTTACTTGTTGTGATACTAATTTGTTAAAAAAGATAGGATTTAAAAATATCATAATTATCTTATACATCACACTTTTGAGTTTTGTAAACACCTAATTTTTTACCAAACCTAAATGTTTTTGCCATTTAGTGTTCAATTTCGTTTTAGGGTCCAAATTAGATATTCTAAATTTAACTTATTTTTTTACTAAATTTATTTTAAAAATTCTGAAAAAAAAGACTACAAAATAGAGTCACAATTTAAATAAGTTTCATTTTTTAGTTTTTATTTGTTTATTTATTTATTTTTAGAAAAAAAAAAGAAAAAAAAATTCTAAATTATATTTGTTTCTTCTTTCAAGTTTTAATAAAGAATGGTGTGATATTAATTTTTCTTAATCATATTCCA
>NW_025890345.1:0-1114 GCF_002878395.1 Capsicum annuum | reverse complement strand
TTTATGAATACCATCATACATATTTATGTTATTAATGCTATAAAATCGTTTGTGAATCACATATGACATCGTTTGTTATTACTGATATATTTATATATTCATATGCACTCATTACAGATAGAACTTCATCTCAATATTTTTTTATACTTTGAATAAATGTTATGATAATTGTTATTTAATATAGGATGTGAATGTAACCACTAAAGAAGATGTTAATGAAGTGAATTTAAAAAATCAGGAATCTACTGATGTGATAGATGTGCAGGTATTTTTCGTCCCTAATACTTATTTTTTTTACAAAAATATATCTATCTACGTGTTCGACCTTGTAAAAGTACGTACTGGGACTTAATGTTATTTCTCTAGTGCATATCAAATTTTTTGTGTGGATTTGAACCAACTAGAATGTATTGATTTCTTTCTCTGCTGCATATCAAATTTTTCTGATATTGATGCTGTCACGATTTTTAACATAAATGTCATAAGCATTAATATACCAGCGGCGAGCAGAAGCAAGGTTATTAGATACCTCAGGAAAGCCCGGCCAGAACCACACGTGCAAGTTTCCCTGCATGTGGATCGTCTCTCTTAATGAATGAGCAATGAGTTTGATTCACACTATGAAAAGCAGAGGGAATAAAATATTATATAGCCTATAGCTATAAGGCTAGGCTCTGCTCCTTATTCAGATATTGTATGTATATATTACAAATCCTAATGTGTTCACGTAGGATGAAGTTAGTGGGACAATAACTGATTCAATACAAGCAGCTGTAGATATAATTTTATTTGGTCTGCCAACACCTTCGACTACAAAGTCATTGAATGTTGGTGCTTCAAATAAAATGACCAAAAGACACTGGGACCTTCTAGACAGTCAAATTCCACCTGACTTTCCTGATGCTTAGGTTCAGCAGCTTCAAGCCTCAAAATCAAAAGCACCTGCGAAACGAGAAACAAAGAAGTCTAGGTTTTTAAGGTCACCATACATTTCAAAGTATGGTTCTGGCTCTAAGGATGCGGTTGATTTTGATAAAGAGGAGAAGTTGAAGTATGCTTTTGATGGTTACACCATTAACCAAGATTTTCCGAATGAATTGATGATTGATTACTC
>NW_025890344.1:0-1629 GCF_002878395.1 Capsicum annuum | reverse complement strand
AAAACTGAAAATTAAAATACTAAACTTTACAAATCATCAAACCAATTAAAAGAATATGCAGTGAAAACGTGAACATTATTACAAGATTGAAGAAAAAATTGGAAGCTAAAATTGCAACAATAGTTTACTGTTTTGCAATGTGTAAAACCAATTTAAAAGTGCAATAACAGTAATAACTATGAACGCACCCGAGAAGAAGAAGATCTCAGCAATCAAGAAGATCAGTAATTGAAGCTCCCTTTTTTTAGTGGTTAAATTAAATGTGAGCAGAATTTTGTGCTGTATGATGTGAGAGCATGTTATGCGTACAAGTGCAGCTGGTGAAAGAAGAAACTAACGCGAGTAAAATGAGATTAATACATTGAAATGTGTTTTTTTGCTGCTATTTTCTTGCTGACACGTGCATTTGGTGAAACCAATTAATAACACATATAAAATGCACTGTAATAACAAAAATAGCCCTTAGGGCCCCATCAAAATGACGAAAATGGCCCTTCAGAAGCCGCCGCAAATGACGAAAATAACCCTTTGAAGCTGGAAGGTGGAGGTTGTCCTGCCAGCTTCCACGTGCTTGCTTTGAAGAGCTGTTCAACACTTCTATATATTAGTAATTTTCTTTTAATAAGTATGGATAATGAAGTAAAGAGTGACAAATTAGACTATTTCTTCATTCTGTTTAGAAGAAAATAAAGACACGGATATTTGGTTTTATGACGTGACGCTAACTTAACCTTTCTCTGAATGACGCATCTGTCTTAACAATAATTTCATTTCTCTTAAACACTCTTCTACAAACCAACAAGGAATTTAGACTTAAGGCAGCCATTAGGAAAATTGGTAGAAGCTAATATAATTGCAGATACAAGACTATCCAATACGCACCACCTCTGGTACACATATCAACTAAAGAACATGCTTACATGAGAATCAAATTAGCTACATTGGTATCATCATATTATAAGCCTAAACAAAATTGATAGACCTCTACTATTTCATCGGTACTTGACAGACATGACGGAAGCTCTTTCTTTGATGGAATCTTAACTGTAGCATTAGCTAATTTCATGTTAGATAAACTTACCCCACTATATACCATCCCGTATTTTTAGAATATGCGTAAAGAGAAGACACAATTTCTTATCCACTACAATCAATTGAGTAGACAGCAACACAAACTGAAAATTAAACATTTCGACAAATACCTTTCGCATGTTGTTTCAGCCATTACTTCCACTAAACTCCAAATTTCTCATACAAATTAATATTTAACCAGGTTTCGAATTTACAATTCTTTCAAGCCAGCGGGCGCCTTCATCTTCATTCCATTTTTTATAATAAAATCTAAATTTAATAAACCCATTCAAACAAATCTCAAAGCCGAAGGAAAACGCTAAGACGAATAGAAAACTAAAAATTAAAATACTAAACTTTGCAAATCATCAAACCAATTGAAAGAATATGCAGTGAAAACGTAAACATTATTACAAGATTGTAGAAAAAATTGGAAGCTAAAATTGCAACAATAGTTTACTGTTTAGCAATGTGTAAAACCTATCAAAATGTACAATAACAGTAACAACTTTGAACGCACCCGAGAAGAAGAAGATCTCAGCAATCAAGAAGATCAGT
>NW_025890343.1:0-1339 GCF_002878395.1 Capsicum annuum | reverse complement strand
TTATTGAATTAAACTATGAATTAATGCTATTATGATAAATTCATGCAATTCCTACAAGATCCATGACATTCCTATGATTGTTTTAAACCATGAACTACAAGTGTTTGATAAAATGCATACAAGAGTGATTTATTTAATAAGAGCCTTCATGTTTTGATCTCCAAGTTTTAGTGTCATTTTACTATAATTGTTTTGAGTCATGAGGGTATTGAATACCTGAAATCCATAGTTGTTTATTTAAGTCTAGTCTCAGTACATCACAAAATAACTTCAGATTATACTTTGAGCATTTTCAGAATAGTGAAATATCAGTCAGTTAAACTCAGAAGAGTCTAGTATTTCAGTTTCTTTAAGTTAGGATAAGATTTAGCACCGACCGAGTGTAGGGATGGTAGCTTCCCCATCAGATAGGTAGAGTCGTTAGTAGCAGTACCTATACTCCAGAACTACGTAGCCATCATAGGATATGAGAAGTAACTCATTAGATTAGGCTTGACTATCTCACAGGGGTCACCCTTCAATTCAGGCTTGACACCCTTAGTCCTTTGGACATTATATCAGTTTAGTGGATCCACACATCCATCATTAGTACCCATGGTATTGTATTAACACCCTTCTAACTGGGTTATAGGTTAGACCCTAATTACCTCAAATTATGGAATGTCAGTTAGATGATACCTCAGACAGTCTCAGATATAGTCTCAGTTATAGTCTCAGTTCAATTATACAGTCTTAGAGTTGCTTGACCAAAGCATACAGATATCAGTATTTTTCATTATTTTAGCTTAAAAATTTTACTCAATCCTATCATGATAATGGCGCATCGCGCCAATGGTAAATTTCAGAATCAAAAGGGCACCGTGATTCCTCCGTACTGCTCCAAGTCCTCAGTTCTCAATTGTCCAATTACAGTGACATGGCGCGATAGCACCGCATCGCGCCAGCTCACAAAATCGAGAATTTTGTAGTAATTTTGAGTTTTAAATCTGAGGGCATTACAGTTTTTCCCCTCACCCCAGTCAGCCTTTAACATAAAATTCACCCTAATTAACATATTATTTCATTATTTTAATAACGTTTTCCCCAAATTAAAGAAGATTCTCTCCCAATCATGAACCCTAGCTTTCAAATTCAAGGCCAATCCTCAAGAACTTACCAAGAACTTAAAGAAATTCATCCATTAAGGTATGTTAGATGTTCATCCATGCATTCCTTACATCCATAGTGTCCAAGTCACCTATTTAATTTACAAGTTTTGATCTTTTCAAGTTATTATATATTAAATTATGATTTCATTCATGAATCTCCATGTACTATTGATTTTAAACCATGTTACCAT
>NW_025890342.1:0-2217 GCF_002878395.1 Capsicum annuum | reverse complement strand
GTGGGAATACACTGGGTTTGTTGTTGTTGTTGTTGTATTCCTGAAATCAGGTATGGCCTAAATACCATCTCCATTATGAGCCACATTTGTTGTGCATCTAGAGTGGTCATTATTGTGTGGAGACATGATTTATCATCAAAAGGGATGTAGAAACCAGCTGTAACAAAAAACTGGCAGATTTTTTCTTTCTGTTTCTGCGATTCGGTTTTGCAGTATTTTCTTTTTTTGAGAAAAAGAAGGAAAATTAGAGAAAGGAGGGCTCTGATACCATGAGAAATTAGAGGGAGAAGAGAATTTTGGAATTAGTGTCTTGATTATTCCCTCAAGCAAGTGGGATTAAATAGTGTTACATCGAATAAAAATAAGGAAGGAAACTATTAAGAATATTGCGCACTATTCTAAGTGCTTAATTATGGGGATTTGGGGATATCCTTATATCTACACTATCTATTTATAGAGATATTTTCATATCTATATTATCTAATAATGCTATCATATTTAACAAAGGTAATGGTTGAAAAGTTTTTTTGATAGAGAAAACATCATATCAAAGTCTAAAATATGTAAATTTGTATTATTGAGAGTTGTGAATTTATAGAATCATATCACTAGCTGAATGTGTCAAACAGTTCTGAATGTGAAAAGTTAAAAAAAGTGTCATATAAATTGAAAGTACGAGAGTGTTAGACGATGGATTTTATTTTTAATAGATTAAAAAAACGATTGATTTTATTTTTAATAGATTAAAAAATAGTCTATATGCCCATAAGCTGTAATTTCCTGTTTTCACTTTCAACATCATTGTTTGCTAGTTTGTTAAGTCAACTTTGCTCGTCTCTTGAGTAATTATTTATTCTTCGCCTAAACTATTGGTATTATTTTGAAATTTGGACTATGAAGTGTTTGCAATTTTCTTTCTCCTGTGTTATTGCATATTATCAGTAAGAATATGTAAGTCTTACAACAAGCCCAAACTACTCAAATCATGAGGGCAGCACACCGAGACCTTCCAGATCAAACTGTTTGGTTTTCAGTTTATTGGATTAGTTAGACTTTTAGTACTGGTCGGTTTGGTTGGTCAAAATTTTTTTTACTGCCTGAACCAAAACGTAGATACCACATACCACTATACGGGGTATATTCTTGAGCCTTCCTTAGCAGTAACATTTACCTCTGCACTTCTGGCATAACATCCAATTTATAGTTTTGCTTGGCCAATTCCAGTAGTCCTCGGACTGGTAATAGAGAGTTCCTATTGCATTTTAAGGAAGATTGTTTGAACCTGGTCTGGAATCATACTCTTGGGCTATTCGGTAAAACAGAGTATTTTATTTATGCTGTGTTTTATTATAGACAATGGGGAACAAAAATGGGAAAACATTTCTCTGTGGTGTTTTTTCCTCTCTGTGAAGACATTTTCAAAATTGTTCCTTGTCTTAAATATCTCTAGTTCAACGAGTAACATAGTACATAAGTAGAGGTCGAGATTTGGAATCCGGTGGCTGCTGACGTCACCACCACTCCTCCATTCACAGGCCTATTCATGTAATCCTAATCTCATTCTAACAAATAAACAGGCCTCTGAGAAAAACTCATAGTTTCCATAGCCTCCACCTTGACTGCCTGCGATTTTATCATGAAAATCTTGAATCCCTATGATTGGAGCTATATCTAATTAGAAGCTTACACTCTCCACAGACATTGACTTTACACCACAGCCACCTCAGTCCTTTTAGCTTCTGAGTAAAAACTTCCTCTTTTTTTTTTTTTTTTTGGGGGGGGGGGGCAATAAACTGTGAGTATTACCATTGAACATACAAGTAGTACGCTTAATGAGCACCAAGAGAAACTGAAGTATGGTGTTCCACTCATCTTCTGCAATATTTTTGATGTAGCACTAGTGACATAGGGTCACCCTGAGCTCTCTCCTCTCCTTCCTTTGAAACAGCCATATCCTTCTCCATTTACCTTCACTGTGAATTTTTTTTGAAGTTACACAAGTCATTACCATGCTATTGAATGGGTTCCTTTTGAAGCTTCTGCATTAAAATCTCAGATTACCATGCCATAGGCGTGGGAATTCATTGGGTATGTTGTTGTTGTTGTTATCATGTCATAGGTTTTCCTCAAGTCAGTTTTCGCGATACATGCCGGTGAGGTTTTCATGTTATAGTGTCTTGAGTAGTCATGACATATCAGGACATTGTGCATTAATGA
>NW_025890341.1:0-3119 GCF_002878395.1 Capsicum annuum | reverse complement strand
ACCTCATCTTGGAAAAGCTCTCTACCCCCATTGTTCCAATTGAAAATGTAATATAGTACATAAGCCTCCAAGATACATATATATATGAGTAGAAGAGAGAGAAAGAGAGAGTTAGAGAGAAAATTAATACATCAAGGCCGAAAAACTTCTAGATCACCACAGCAGCCATACCTATCATACTATAAAAGGCAGGACATTTCTTAGATAGAAGAATGGGTAAGCTACCGTTACTCATATACTCCTTGAGGAATTCATCAAATTTGAATCCCTATCAATATAAAAATGAGAATGCATCAATAGATTCTAAAATTGTCACAAATTGTATAAATTTGGGACAGCTATGAGAAAAATGGTGTTTTAGCCCTTTACATACTTTTTAAAACTTTATGTCTTTTCTTACCAAAGATCTTCATTTCTACACCATCGTTCATCTTTATAGATAACATTTATTTCTATACATAAGAAATCTTCATTTTTACTCGTAAGATATATACATTTTTATATGGAAGATATCTTCATTTTTATGCAAAAGAAATCTTCATTTCTATGCTGAACAGCTATTCAATTTTTTTTAAATAGAAGATATCAAACTTCATCCAGTTTTTTCACATGGAAGATATCAATCTTCATTCATTTATTTAACATATAAGGTATCAATCTTCATCCATTTCATTAACCAAGAAAATATCAATCTTTATCCATTTTATTAACAAAGAAGATATCAATCTTCATCTATTTCATTAACAAAGAAGATATCAATCTTCATCCATTTCATTAACAAAGAAGATATCAATCTTTATCCTTTTTTTAAACACATTAGATGTCAATCTTCTTTTATTTTTTACACTAAAGACATCGATATTAATTTCTACGCATAAAAAATACATAAAAACCAATCTTCATTCTTACACATAATAAAACAATCTTCATTTAAACATATAAGATCTAATGTAATACCCCACACTTTTTGCTAGATTAATTTCATCCCTAGAATGCCAGGTGATTCAGTGTTTCTCAAGAGTCATTTCATATCTTACCTTAAGGCCAGAAAGTTGATTTCCAAAGGGTGTATCTATCATCTGGTTCGAGTCAAGGACACTAAGTTTGAGACTTCAATAGTTCAGTCAGTCAGTGTAGTTAATGAGTTTCCTGATTTTTTTTCCGAATATTTGCTAGGGGTAACTTCCAATAGAGAAATAGAATTAGGGATTAACCTTCTTCCAGATACTCAACCCATCTCAATACCTTCATATTGTATGGATACCACCGATCTTAAAGAGTTGAAAGAGCAAATCAAAGATCTTTTAGATAAAGGTTTCATATGACCTAGTGTTTCTCCATGGGGCACTCCCATCTTCGCGCGAAAGAAAGATGGCTCTTTATGAATGTGCATCGACTATCGTCTGTTGAATAAAGTTACAGTCAAGAACAAATATTCTCTTTCTAAAATTGATGACTTATTTGATCAACTCCAAGGTGTAAGTTATTTATCCAAAATAGACCTTAGATCTGGGTCTCATTAGCTTGAAGTAAGGGAATATAATATCCCAAAGACAGCTTTTAGAACTCGTTACGGTTATTTTGAGTTTCTAGTCATGTCTCTCGGGCTAAGAAATGCCCCAGCAGCGAGTGTTCAAACAGTACCTGGACATGTTTATCATAATCTTTATCGATGATATTCTTGTCTACTCTCATAGTGAGGACGATCATGCAGATCATCTTAGAATTCTATTGCACACTCTTAGTGATCACCAATTATTCACCTAATTCAGTAAATGTTAATTTTGGCTAAGGTCAATATCTTTCCTTGGTTATATTATTTCCAGTGAAGGTATTAGAATTGATCCTCAAAAGACAAAATCCATAAGAAATTGACCTAGACCTATTTATCCATTAGATATTAGGAGTTTCTTGGGTTTAGCTAGCTATTACAGACATTTTGTTAAGGATTTCTCATCTATTGCATATCTTATATGTAGATTGACTTAGAATAAAGTTAAGTTTCAGTGGTCAGTTTCCTGCGAGAAGAGTTTTTAGGAGTTGAAGACTCGACTCACTTCAGCCTCAGTTTTAGCATTACCCAATGGTACAGATGATTTTATTATTTTTATGATGCCTCTAGAGTTGGTTTGGTTTGTGTTTTAATGCAGAGAGGTAAGGTTATAGCCTATGTCTCTATACATCTTATGCCTCATAAAAAGAATTACCCAAACCATGATCTTGAGTTACTTACTGTTGTGTTTGCTTTGAAAATCTGGAGACATTATCTTTATGGGATCCATGTTGATGTGTTCACGGATCACAAAAGTTTTCAGTATGTGTTTACTCAAAGAGAGTTGAACCTCCGTAGAGAAGTTGGTTAGAATTGTAGAAGGATTATGATATGAGCGTGTTGTATCATCCGGGCAAGGCCAGTGTAGTGGAAGACACCCTTAGTAGATTATCTATGGGCAGTGTTGCTAATGTGGACAATAATAAGAAAGAGTACGTTCAGGAAGTGCATCGGTTATCTAGATTGGGTATGAGATTAGTTGATTCAGCTGAAGGGAATGTTAGGGTTTAGAGTTGTTCCAAATCTTTCCTAGTTCCATAAGTGAAATCTTTCCTAGTTCCATAAGTGAAGGAGAAGCAAAACAAGGATTCTAGTTTTGGTCAAACTAAAGGAGTCAGTTAAAGACCAAAAGATAGAGGTTTTCTCCTAAGGGGTAGATGGTATGTTAAGATACCATAGTAGATTATGTATGCCATGTGTTGATGATTTGAGGCAGCGGATTATGGCGGAAGCGCATTACTTTATTCATACAGGAGCCACAAAGATGTACTGCGGTTTCCGAAAATTCTATTGGTGGAGTGGTTTCTAACTTATTTTCTTATGTTTGGTTGGTGAGTGAAAAAAATTTGGAAATTTTTTTTAGTGTTTGGTTGCTGATGAAAAAACTATTTTCAAAAAATATAATTTGGTGTTTAGCTAAAGAATAGAATATATTTTTTAGAAAAATAATTTTTGACCCCAAAAAATATTTTTTTTAGGGTGTGTTCCATATGGAGAAGGAAAACATTTTTTAGAAAAATCAATTGTTTCTTATTTATATTCTTGTGTTCATTATACAAGTAGAAAA
>NW_025890340.1:0-4166 GCF_002878395.1 Capsicum annuum | reverse complement strand
ACATGTATTATGAAATTTCTTTTAATTCTTAGGACAAATTAATGATTTTTTTTTTTTTTGAATCTTGAGTAAAAAAGTAAGAATATGAGAAAAAAAATTATATATCTCTAGATGTGAAAGTGCTTAACTTTAATCTTAAATTATAACCACTTTTAATATATTAGATTATAGATTATTTTATAGTATTCTTCTAATATATCTTTTGTTTATTTTAGCATAACAAGACTTATCTATTCTATTTTTTATATTTTGAGATAAGAGAGAAGTAAACTCAATTGCTTATGCGTATAACATAAAAAATAATTTCACTCAAAGTCAAATTAGAGAAAAGTACAATAATTAAGTACAACAAAAAAATTGTACACCAATTTTTTTCTTTTCTTTTGTGTGTGTGTGTGGGGGTGGGTGGGGAGGGTGTTGAGAATATAAATTAGATAATACATATATTACTATTTATAAGTTTTAAATGGAAGAGATGGGGAGATGGTAGAATAAAAATATAATTTGTTTTTGACAATCTGAATTTTTTAAATTATTGTAAACAATATGATAAAGAAAAATATTAAACATTAAAACTTATTTCGCAATTACGTTTTTGTTTTTCTCATATAGATTTGATTAGAGGTGGAGGGTGATGGTGATGGTGATGGTGATGGTGGATGGATAAAGGAAAAATATTAGCAATCTAATATCTTTAAAATGTGAATAATATCAATAAAAAAATAAATATGAAACATAAATATTATTTTTACAGTTACATAATTTTTTTCATGTGGATTTGGTTATAGGTGGGACCGGAGAAGATGGAGGGGTAGGGGGATAAATTTTTTTTTTTTTACTTTTTATTATAAAAAATTGAGAGGCGAAAGAGTGGGGGTGGGTGTTGGGGGATGGAGGGGGTCAATGTTTTTTTTTTTGCATTTCATTGAGAAATTATATGATAATTGAACTTTTTGGAGGTAATATGATTTAACATGTTCGGATGAACATTTCAATATAAAACAATTAATACTTTAATATTATCCGCGCATCGTGCGGGTACGTATACTAGTTATTTCATATTACAGACATGAAATAGCATATCCAGCCTTTTAAATAAACAAAGTTGAGGATATTGTGCCTAGGGGTGTTCATGGGTTTGGTTAAAAATCAAACCGAACCGTAAACCGAACCAAATCGATTAAAAAAATCGACGTTTGGTTTAGTTTTGTTAGATTTGGTTTTAAATTTTAAAAAAAACCGATACTATTTAGTTTGGTTAAGGCTTTACTTAAAAAATACCGTGAAAATAATCAAATCGAACCGATAAATTTTATATATATATATATATATATATATATATATATTATAGTTATTTATATATAATTTATAAATAAAATATTAATCTTTTATTAAATTTAATCTAAAACTAAATTTTAATCCATGTGTAGCTCAATCAATACTTTAGCTCGATTGCCCAAAGCCCCAAACCCAAGCCCAACTCTACCTACTATTACTAATAAGTTAACCCTACGGTCCCTACCTCACTTTTTCTTTTTCAGCTTTCATAATATGAATTACCATAGTCCTTGATTCAAATGACAGTTTTATGTCTCCTTGTTTGCTCAATCTTTTCCCTATATATGATTAGCTCACCTAGCTAGTCTATAAAATAAACATATAACTCAAATTTGTCAACTCTGTCTCTTTTTGCAGTACACTGGTTCTATTTTACAATGTAAATGTATGTTGTTGGATAATCTTAGTGCCTACAATACAAAGTTGGTGCTTTTCATCTCAATGCTGGTTTTGTTTAATGTGTTTGTTCTGATTTTTAAGAGTTTATAGTGTCATTTGTCCAACATTGTAAAATATTTCATGAGAAATTGTTCAATGTGATACTCTTTTCAATGGGTTAAAAAAAAGAGTTTATTCTAGAGATAGTTGGAGTAGGCCAGTCAATAATCGAAAAAATAAAAAAACCGAACCTAACCGACAAGAACTAAACCGATGGTTATTTTCTTTTTGTGGTTTGATTTGGTTTTAAAAATTTAAAAACTGACTAAATTAATTTTGATTATGTTTTTAATGATTAACCGATTCAAATCGACCCATGACCACTCTTAATTGTGCCACTTTTCCCTTTACTAAATTAAGAGGTACGTCTCCCATCCAAAATTAGGGCACAAATTCCTCAGCTGAAGATGATAGGACACTCCTTTCATCCTTGTGCCCAAAAGTTGTTTTAAATTACACGAATATATGGTTTCACATATTTTTCTTATGAAAATTGGAGTATGGATTTGCACCATTTGTTGTTGATCTTGAGATTATGATAATTTCCATGTTTTAAAAATTGAGATACATGAGTATGCTGAAATTTTAATGCATAATGCTGAAATTCTAGATTTCTATATGATTTATGAATCCTTATGATCTCTAGTATGCATTTTGATGAGTCTTAACTTGAGATTGAACTATGAGCCACTAATCCCTTCTTGAGAATTGCAATTTTATGAACTTCTGTGCTATAAACACCTATGATTTGAGTACTTTGAGATTATTGAGAAATATTTGACCTTTTTGGTCCTAATAGAGTTGGAATCCACATTGATGTTCTATTAAAGCAAATAGTAATACATTTTGGTCTTTAGTATAGACCCTTGAGTTATTTGAGGTGGATTTCCTAAGAGTTCTGAGCTGTGTATGGGAGTAGTATTTAGCACCAAGTTGGGTATGATTCCGAGGTCTCATACCCCAGAACTACGTGCCACCGTAGGACTGAGATTTATGGGCCCGAGGCAGAGATAGTGATAACTGAGTTGAGGTTATACTCCCTGGAAAGAGTATGACGCCTCTCCCCAATGTGAGGTTTCTTTGTTAGGAGGATAAGACATTGGACTTCATGTAGCTCACATGGTTTATGTCGGTTAGAAGAAACTCCCGAGTGTCCAAAGCTATATAATTACAAGAGTCACAGATTTCCCAAGTCTTAAAAATTCAAAGAGTCCTGAGTCCTTGAGTTTCAAATAAGATTTACTCTCCATGAGATAAAAGTATGAGTCTAAAAACATTGTTCAAAGTTCCTTTAGCCTTTAAGTATTGAGAATAAGAGGAGAGTAGAGATTTTAAAGTCAAGTGTAATGACTCACGAGATTTGTGTTACATGCTTTATTATACATGATTTATGAGTTTTACATTTTAGACATATTTAAGCTATGTGAGTCACTCCAAATTGCATGCATGATTTGATTAAAGAGTATTGATATTGTTTTATGTGAATGCATGCACCCCCATATACTCTATACACTCCCAAGTGCTAATCCACATATACCTCTATGTGTTACATTATTTTATAATGTAGGTTCAGGTTCTCAGTCCCAGCCTCATTAGTGATTTTCAAGTACCTTTGTCTACATCTCCATAATGGTGAGTCCTTATGGTTCGAGGACCTATCTTCAGAGATTTTAGTATTTTAGTAGATATATTATTGCTTTCATTTCAGTTTGAGTCAGTTGGGGACCTGTCTCAATGGCTCTCTAGTTCATGGAGTAGTAGAGGCTTTGTCAGACTAGTTATCAGATTGTTAGTATGTTGCGATTTCCAGTATTGTGGTTGTTTGGACAGAGTATTTTCTTCGTATTTCCTATCATTTGATATGACAGTACTAGTGTTTTGTTTATTTCATCTTCAAATAAGTTATTATATGTAGTACCAGGCTCGAAGGGTTAGCTTGGGGCTACTTGTAGCCTTAAGCACCGTGTGACGCTCCGGGATGAGATTTTGGGGCGTTACATGATGCTATAAAACCATCAGATGGAGTAGTAATGCTATAAGAGAAGGACATGTTTCAACTAGATAGGTGTAGTGGCCCTTATGATGCTAAATATAAATGAATTAAGAATTTAAAGTAATTGAACAATTACCACAATGAGACTGGTTTCATGAATCGTGATACTTACGCATCGGCAGTAAGACCCACATAGACAACATCCTCTGCTTTCTCATGGAATATGCATTCTTTGAAGTTCTTTTAAGTTCAGACGTCACTACAACTAACATTTTGTCCAAAACATTTGCAGAAATTCAGACTCGTATATGTTAGTATCTATGTTGCCCATAATGTGATACTTAAGCACCTAAAGTGAAACTTTTGACAAATAAGATGAATTGCTCAAACTCAATTT
>NW_025890339.1:0-2074 GCF_002878395.1 Capsicum annuum | reverse complement strand
AATCGCACGTGTCTCGCACGTGTAACGTTTGATTATTTAAAATTAAATAATTTTTTATAGTAAGGAAGAACAGCCTTCCTTAGTGATAGGAAGAACACCATGAAAAAATTATAACAACTTGATTTAAAACGATATCAGAAACAACCTCTCTACTTTTTTAGAGGTAGTGGTATGGACTGCGTACATTCTACCCTCCCCAAACCCCACTAGGTGAGAATATACTGGATTTGTTATTGTTTTTGATTTAAAACGGGTCATAATATATCACGATGAGTGGCGTAGAGCTTGACGAATTGTCTTGCTCATTTACATATCAGTTTACTACCTTTATTTGTAACTTTATGGCTGTTACGAGCCATAAATAATTAAACAATATGAATGACAATAATTTTGTATAATTCATGAGGTAATTGTTATGTGAAATTTAATCTAATGTAAATAGTATCATTCTATAAATAAGAATATTTCTGAATTATGTAAGACCAATTCTACAAAATTTGAAATTGCTTTCAGCCATATTTGGGGATTATATTATATTTCTACTAAGCATCATATAACAAAAAAATTGAACTTTCATTTCGATGTGAATACAAAATAATTTAAGTCCTACATGTGTACTATTACTAGTTTTTTTCGTCGTGTATCTTGTTGTTTTACCGCTATTTTTATTTTCATTCTTACTTTGATTTTTTTTTGACATTTTGTGTATTCTGTTATTTTATTACCGTAATTTAATTTTATTTCATTCGTACTTTGATTTTCAATTTTTATTTTTATTTTGAGTCGAGGATATTCTATCGGGATTCCTATAAATATGAAGATAAGGTCTATATATATTTACCCTTCTCAAACTTTCGATTCCACTAAATATGTTATTATTATTATTATGTGTACACACATTCATACGCTCCCTCCATTTACTTTTACTTGTTACAAATTTTCTAATTGTATTTCTACTTTTACTTGCCATTTTTAATATATCAAGAAAAGACAATTTATTTCCTCTTTTACCTTTAATAATTATTATTTTTTCTTCAAATTAATTTTAACATACAATGTAAACGTTATTTAATAGGAGTATTATGGCAAATTAGTCATATTATTAATTGTTTTTCTTAATGAATGTGTTAAGTCAAATTGTGACAAGTAAAACTGAATAGAGAAAGTAGTTGTGAAGCCTCTTAATATTTTGATGTGTCATTTTGACACTTTTTGCTGATCAGTCAACATTGCTCGTGTACTGTATTTTGAGCGTGTGTGAAGATATTTTTATAATTTTCTCTGTCTCTCTTCTGTTTGTTCCTCACTCTTTCTTCCATTAATTTGCACCATTTTTTTCTCTTCAACTTCCATCAATTTTTCACCATTTTCAACTACAATGCAAAACAAAATACACACGGCATATTCTTGTAAAATATGCTAATTTGCTATTAATTTTATTTCTTTTTAATTCGGTGACTCTCAATTTGACTTTTTATAAAATATGTCAATTTTACAAAATGACGCGTCAAAATGTTAGTTGAGGTGCTGAAAATAAAAATGGTCAATTTTAAAAAAAATTGCTACAAGCTCAAAGTTGTAGAGAGAAACTTTCCCCTTCTTTTTTGACCGTTACAATTGTGTACTGCTGAACAATTCTCTGATTTATCTCCGATGGGATTGCCACTTGCCCACCAGCGAGTCACCTCCTCCATCTTGTTCAATTACTACAACACCCTACAACCAGCTGAGTCAACCCAATTTGGAGAGTATACCCTCTGATGCTCCATCATATGCACATACTCTCACCAATTCACCCAATCTGAGTATAAATCACAGGGAATCTAAGCTGGTTATAGCGAGAAGAACGACCCACAATGGAATGCCGACAGTGATTTTCAAAGCTAAAGAATACTATGGTGTCATGGCAACTCCATGTAGAATAACTATTTGGGGGGGAGGGGGGGGGGGGCGTAGATTTCTGAAATCACGACGACAAATCGACGATCCAGATTCTCTGAAAAATTTTCTTTAAAAGGATCGGTGAAGATAGGGGTTTATGATAACTTCAATATATTCTTGACATTCACTAATG
>NW_025890338.1:0-5169 GCF_002878395.1 Capsicum annuum | reverse complement strand
CACATGGGTGAGGACACGCAATAAGACGAGGGTAAAATGGTAAAAATACTTTTGAGATGGACAAAATTACGTGTCTACATCATGCCCCCTTTGAATGTAAACACATAGTGTTTTCAGACAAAGAAGTCGACAACGAGACATAATTTTGTCCCGACTATTATTCAAAGGAAGAAACAGAAAGAAGAAAGGCAACCGGGTCTTGACTTAGGACATCCTACCTACCCAAGTTGTGAGGAAATCAAGTCACATATTTCTCAAAGGGTTGGAAGAGAAGTGGACTATACCAAGCTGGAGAGTCGAGTGAGGTTCCATCGAAGTTCTGGTCCGCAGCTCTGTCATTACATCAAAATGAAAATTACAAGTTAAACATAAATGAAAATTACAAAAATCCTATCTATACAGCTTCTTTGACTCTTGACTTGCTATTTTATCACCCTATTCTTCAGGTGGGCTCCTGACTTGCCATTTCTTCAACTTGTTGCTTGGCTTTCAATTTCTTTACCCTGTTCTCCAGGCGGGTTCCTGACTTGCTATTTCATCAACTTGTTGCTATGCTTTCAATTTCTTCACCCTGTTCTGCAGGCGGGCTCCTGACTTACTATTTTTCAATCTGATTAACTTTCAATTTCTTCACCTTATTGCTTGGTTTTCCATTTATTCACCCTGTGCTTCGGCCAGGCTCCTGAAATTACATCGAAACTGAAAAGAAAATTATCCCAAACAAGAATTATTATAAAGTGAAATTTCCTTTGCCAGAAAAGTGAAGTTCCAAAAATAAGAATTAAATTTTGCCCCTGTTTATCATCAAAGGACTTTTATGAAAATCACATCATTATAGGAATCAAGGAGAATGACTCGACTATAAGGTACGTCTTATAGGAATCAAAGGAATTGACTCGACTAAAAGGTACATCTTCTAGGAATCAAAGGGAATGATTCGACTAAAAGGTACTTCTTCTAGGAATTAGGGGCATGACTCGACTAAAAGGTACGTCTTCTAGGGGTCAAGGGAAATGACTCATCTAAAAGGTACGTCTTATAGGAATCATGGGGGATGACTCGACTAAAAGGTACGTCTTCTAGGGGTCAAGGGAAATGACTCGACTAAAAGGTATGTCTTTTATAGGAATTAAGGGAACGTCTTCTAGGAGTCAGGGGCATGACTCGACTAAAAGGTACATCTTCTAGGGGTCAAGGGAAATGACTTAGCTAAAAGGTACGTCTTATAGGAATCATGGGGGATGACTCGACTAAAAGGTACGTCTTCTAGGGGTCAAGGAATGACTCGACTAAAAGGTACGTCATCTAGGGGTCAAGGGAATGACTTGACTAAAAGGTACGTCTTATAGGAACTCGACTAAAAGGTACGTCTTCTAGGGGTCAAGGGAATGACTCGACTAAAAGGTAATTCTATAGGAATCAAGGGAGATGACTCGACTAGAAGGTACGTCTTCCAAGAGTCAAGGGGAATGACTCAACTAGAAGGTACGTCTCCTAGGAGTGAAGGTTCAATTTAAGAAGTATATCACCTAGCAAATGGAAACTGAAATTCCAAGAAAGTGTGTCTTCGAGGGATATAAGATGATGATTCTTACCATGATTTGATTATCAAACCTGTACAACAACTTTGCTTCCTGTATTTATAGAAGTGTGGCATTGCAGCCCTTGATATTTATGCTCCGAAGTCCTTGCTTTGAAGGTAATATGTTTCTTGTTTCATCAAAGAAAACTTGTGAGTTTAAAACATGGTGGCTGATTTGTGGCTTTAGCTTTCATGGCGATCACTCTTTCCCTCGTCACATTTAACCTTGCTTTCAACCATTAGCATATATCATTGACTTGCTGAATCATTGACCCGAGCTCAGATTATTAAGAGTGACTAAAACAAACATAGTATCTCTGCTTTGCCATGCTTCTCAGATAGACCCTTTGAACCTTGGTATTTCCATGAGTTCCTTGACTTCTCTGTTGACAAAACTTTCTGCATGCCCTTTTTTAGCTCACAATCATGTCTCTTTTATGTGCTAGCTTTTGTCTTGCTTTGTGCAATTAAAGAAGCTGGTAGCCAGTTTTGAAATCTTTTCTCACTTATTTTGACACGGACTTGACTCAAAGACAAGAAATAAAAAAAAGAATGACAATTTTTTTTTGGATAACTAACTCAAGACAGATAAAATAAAAATAAAGAGAAGAAAGAAAAGGCAATAAACGTCCCCTTTTGAAACAAAAAAATGAAAAATTCATCTAAAAATGACAGTCAACACTAATTATTATGCTATGCATTTTGGATTAAGCAGCTTGATCATTTCATCCAAACTTTCTACCCATTATTCTTGAGTTAATGGCCTTGAAACTGAGTTGCTTCCTTAGGTCAACTGCATTTAAGACCCCATTCGGCTAGTGGCGCCTTGAAGGGTTTTCGCCAACAAGATTCTCTCATTTTTTTATCACCTTACCATTGCCTTATGGTATTCGAGAGGGTTTTTTACCAATAAGATTCCCTTATTTTCATTTCTCTCAACTCACAGTCATCTTACGGTGCCCGTGAGGATTTTCACCGATAAGACTCTCTCATTTTTATTTCTCTCAACTTACTATCGTTTTACGGTGCCCGTGAGGGTTTTCACCAATAAGACTCTCTCATTTTTATTTCTCTCTTAATTTCACTGAGGAAGACAAGTAGTTCCCAAAATGCGTCATCGCATACATTGCATGCTTAGCCTTAACATTCTCAAAGATTGATCTGAAGGTCTTTCTTTGGTTGTAACTTGACTTTTGGATAGGGTTAGAAAGAAAGATGACATTGGGCCCAAACGACACTTAAAGTGGGGTAGGACTTACAACTTTCGTAATCGACTCAAACAATGAGGATTAACTCATGCCCTAGTTTCTTTTGACTGGGAAATCCTAAATTTTTTATTTGGTTGGACCAATCCCAGAGTAGGGCAGCCTACGTATCTCACCCCCAAGAGAGGAGAATCAGGTCACGCGTAGTTCTGGCAGCTCATTATTTGCTTGATTTTGATTTCTTTTTTTTTTCTTTTATTGACTCTTTTCTTTTTGGGATTTTTCTGACTCTATTTTTCTTGACACTCTTTCTTTTGAGCTTTGCTGACTTTATCTTGATTCCAAAAGAGGTGTATGAAAGCAGATAAAATTATGGCTCAAATGGGGTAAACAAAGGATGACACAATGTTTGGATAACAGAATGAAATGCCTTCGTCATATCAATCCTTGAAAATGCAAGTACGCATCACGCAATATGAAAGTGACAGATGATGATCATTTGTGACATTTTTTACAATAGTAACTTTGATTGAGCATGTGTTCCACTTCTTCTTCTATATTTGTCAAACCTACGACTCCACCTTTGTTGTATATCCATCACATTGAATGACTCATGCTTTTGTGGAGTTGATTTTCTTTCTCTTCCTCTTGATAGGATCACACAGACACTGTTTGTCCTAATTAAGACATGTCTTTCAATTGATGACCAAGTTATCCTTGTGATTCTCAAAATAAAAGTCTCAATTTTCAAAGAAGGCTTCAACTTGATCACCAAATGCCCAAGCACTCTATCTATTTTCTTAGATGCTCTCTTTTCCTAACTTTAACTCTCTGATTCAATGCTTCATGATTAAGTTGTATTTTATGATCTGACTAAAAATTCCACAGGCATGTCATATCACTAGAATCAACATAAAATGTACTGTATAAAGACAAAAAAACAAACAACACATAGTTGAAACATAAAAGGAAAGGGGCACTTCATTTAGTTGAAATAAAAGATAAAAGGGTTTGAACATAAATGACAAAAGGACAAAACAAGATAGATCCCGAACTACAACCCTGAAATAATTCAAAAAATAGAGAAAAAACAAAACAAACTACCAGACCTCTTCCTAGTAGGGAGAGGGGTAACTTCTCAATTGCTCAGCCTGACATATTAGCCACTGGCTTGCATATCAGCATGACTAGAGCTTCCACCACTGTTAGACATATTTTCTTCAACAAATAAGTTCTGGATCCCCATGCTTAACTCATTGCCTCCCACATATTGTGCAGTACCGCGTGCTGGTGAAGAACTCTATGGGATGGTCGAAGGGCCAATGTTTTGCACCACAATCAATTTATCTTGAATTATCTTTTCTATTTCTCTTTTCAAAGTACGACAATCTTTAGTACTATGACCCTGAACATCAGAATGATATGCACACTGTACATTAGGATCAAAATTTTTTTAATGTGGGTCAGGTGTATACCTAAGGAAAGGAGTAATCATGCCCCTCTGTCTCAATCTCTGGAACAAACTAGCATAGGACTCCCCAATAGGAGTGAAATTATCTTTCCTTCCTCTCCTTTGCAAACTCTGGCCTCGGATAAAACTTGGATTTAGAGGTTTCTTGGTAAATTTGTGGGGGTCGAGGACGATGTTGAGGGATAGGTGCATTCCATTGTGGATAAGAAGATGGATAGGTACACAATTATGCATTGTTTAAAGGACATTGAAGAAGTGGAATGGAACTCATTGGATTTTGAAAAGAGGAACCTTGTTGCAGATGATAAGTGGATTTGATATGTAAGCTCGGGATTGAGGCTGACAGTATTGGTGAGTTAGACCTCTCAAACTCTGATTTGGCCCTGGCACGACAATAGATGTGTTTTTCTTCTTCTTTCCTTCAGTTTCCCTTGATTGATTGCAATATGGTCCCAAATGTTTCACAAAATCATTTTGTCCACCAAGTTCCTCAAGTTTTAATGTCTCGAAGCTTGGAGGAAGGTTAACACTTGAAAACATGCCCCCGCTTTTATATGAAACATCTTCATAGCCCACAAGTCCCAAGGAACTTTTCATATCATTTTCTATACTCTTAACTTTCCCAACCATTTTTTCTGGCTCTTCTAGCATGCTAGGCTTCTTAGTAAGAAATTTTGGTGGTCCACTTAACTTAACTGTAGGATTAAGAGTATAACAATGATCATCACGAGTATTGAACGTGGATTCACTAGTGGACTGGGGAAGCACAATTGTTGGATTGATAGCCAAAGTGAAAGCCTTAGTAGAAGGTTGAGCAACAAAAGCACAAACGGTATGTGGTGCTGTAAATGTAGTAGACTTATGCTGAGGAGCTAAAGAAAGAGTGGTGGAAGTATTGAGGTGCATTTGAC
>NW_025890337.1:0-1352 GCF_002878395.1 Capsicum annuum | reverse complement strand
CTTGGTTGCTTGAAGATTAGTGGAGATTTGGGAAATCCCGTGAGACGGGACGTATTTTTTTCTCCCTTGAGCAAGGAGGTTTGCACGTAAACATTGTGTGTGCTTTACATTATTGCATCATTTTTCTTTCTACTGTTATCCTATTGGATCTGGGGGAATAGGGACCTGGTCCCCATGTACTACCCATTCATTAGAAAATAATATGAGATTTGAGCCTTTATTGGTTATGCATTTATGACGACTTGATAGGAATATACTAGAGATATGCTGTGGTTGTTACATTTATGATTATTTGTAGAATTGAAACCTACAATCTCAATGCTGCATCTAAATGTATTAGCATCCTTAACATTCATCATCAAGACACGCACTATAACATAGGCACTGTAATACTGTCATATTTCCTGCTTGTATTGATTATTTTTTTCTATGTTGATTAGCAAACATGCAACAACCATTAAGAATTGGAGAAAAAACATCAACTAAAAAAAGTTAAAATTCTTAAAATGAACAAGAAGTAACAAAATTTCATTTGTGTTTGTTCGTGGCATATATAGCCTACATATGCTGTATAAAAGCTAATGAATTATGATCTTTCTCAAGTTTATCACCTTCTTAATGCCATGCCCAGAGGAAGATCGTAAAATTGCAAGATCTTGATTAAACTAGGGAGTTTGCTGCATCACAGAGCTAGAGCCGATGAAACAACCTGATAACGATCATCAACAAAGAGTCTAATATGAGTTTTCGTTATAACAAAGAACCATTTAATTGTCCTTGAAGATCTTATAATTGACAAATATATCATCCAAACAACCATAACATTTTCATACGCTAACAAAAGTTGATATTGATATCTGGTTCAAAATGCATATTAAGTCGACGTATAAGACTCTAAACTAACTTAGGCGGGCTCACATGATTTATCAAGATCAATGACAAAAGATTCTAAAAAATAAAAAGCTAAGTATTTGGAACCAATAATAATACAACGAACCTGCTTCAGAAGGTTCTGGCACTGAAAGCCTAATCTTTTTAAGGGGACGAGAGTTTGGTTCCATCTGCATAGTTTGTTCAAAGTTAATATTATCTCCCTCTCCCTCTTCCTAGAAGGATAAAAGCTTGTCAGTTATGTCTCAACTTTAAAAACTAAAACATAAAAAAATTACTGTTGTCTCGGAAATCTAAGCATACTTTGCCCTTCGACTATTGAGGCATACTCAGGATCTGCTCCATTGGTTGGTTGTATGACATATGAACATCAAAAAGAGTTAGAGATCGATCTTTTTATTCACGAACTTCAACAACCAAATCGATGACTTACATTATGAAATACCTATGGATAACTAATT
>NW_025890336.1:0-1804 GCF_002878395.1 Capsicum annuum | reverse complement strand
GTGGATGGTACTTGCATGACATGGGAGAATTTTCAAGTGTATCGAATGAGATCCTTCTTCTTTTCCCCTTAATTTTTCATCAATGTTATTAGCAAAATATGACCAAAGTTGTAGATTGTTATGTTATAAATCCAATTATCACTCTTACGTGAAGTCTTATTATGTGACTCATAACCATGATACTTCAAACATTTTTGAGTATCTTCTTTGTAATTAGATGCAGAACCGAGGTACTATTTGTTACTTCATTGACATCTTTCAAATTATCAGGTGAACTAACGTGAGTTAAATATGCAGGGAACCTTTAAAAGGTCTGAATGTGGGTGATGCAAAAAATTTGAGCCATGACAATTTGGAGAGGATCACTAATAATTTCAGTGACCCCATAGGGAGGGTTGGACGTGCCTCATTGTTCCGCGGGTTCATGGATGATGGGCAGGAGGTTACTGTCAAAACATGGGATTTTATGTTTCCTGCCGTCTATCGCTGTGTTGGTTATCCACGCGATTTCCATGTGAGTAAATGCTCTATCTATTTGACTGGCTGATTCTCATCTTGTTGTGTTATTGATCTTGCAAATTTGCGACAGGATGAAATTGTATTACTGAAAAGGTCAGGACTTAAGTCGTGTCCTTTCTTCTTGAAGCTGGTTGGCTTTTGTTTTGAAAAGAAGTTGGCTATAGTTTATGATCTGAAATTCAAGAAATCCTTGTGGCTTTCATTTGGTTGTGGTATCGACTTACTTAAGTTTTTTGTTTTTTATTTACTTGAGCTTTATTAAAAAACAAACAATAGTCTGGTAGATTAGTAGTTTTTTTTTCTCTAACACTCTGTTATACACATAGCTGAATTTGGGTGGAAGGAACGAATGAGGGTGGCAACTAATTATGCACTGCTCCTGAAAACATTAACCATGGAAAAATTGGACCTCGTTTGGTCTTGTGATGATATTATGATTGATGAGGTATCAAATACATCCCCAATTTCTCTTCTTTCGAAAGATGTCCTACAAGTTGTATGATTACTTTTCTATGCAGGAATATAACATTAAATTGATAAACTATGTGGTCAATCGTAGGGAAGGTGAAACTTACGATGGTGCCTCTGTCTCAGGTATTTCTGTTTCTTTGTTATTACTCCATGACTTGTTCTGATAAAGTACCCCATGACTTGTATAATTGTTCCTGTTCTCTTTTACAGTTTAGATGTGCTAGTTGTTTAGATCATTAGCTGTTTCCAACTTTCTATTTATGTTTCTTGAGCGGAGCTTTCATTTTATCCTGACGTATTTCTTGCCCCATGTATCTGATGTTTTAATTTCTAATATTGTTCAATCTCATATTTCGTATATCCATCTTAATTTTCTCATTTGTACATCATCTTATCAATTATTTCCCACACTTCTGCAACGTTTATCTTGTGATACACTTGGGATTTAGAGACCCAACGTCCACTCTCATATGACACAGTTGAGTCTAAACTTTGTGTGTGTGCGTGCGCGCGCGTCTTTCTTCTGCTTTTACTTAAAAGATTCTCTTTGAAGTGCTTCTTTATAGTTTCAACCTTTGGTTTTCTTATTTGTCAGTGTCGTGGTTGCGTATTATTGTTTGCAAATTGCACGCAGAGCATAGATCCTGATGTTGTGTACATTTTTAGTACATCCATTACTAGGCAAACAAGTAGATGATCAAGGAAGTTGAAGTGCTTATTTATAGTTTCAACCTTTGGTTGTCTTATTCTTCAGTTTCGTACCTGGTTTGTTTGCAAATTGCATGCAGAGCATAGATCCTGATGTTGTTTACAT
>NW_025890335.1:0-5150 GCF_002878395.1 Capsicum annuum | reverse complement strand
AGTAAGTAGTATCCCCTGCGTGGGACATTATTCCCTTTCCCTAAAGATTGGATCCCTTTTGTGCAACTTTTGTAGACATTTATGTCATTTAGGTATACCTATGAAGGTTTTTTGGGATAATGGATTGGCTTTAAAAAGACGTATATTTTCTTCAAAATTCGTTAGGCCTAAACCCTTGGCTCAAACGGGTCACCTAATTAGGATGCACGTTTATTACACTATGCTTGTGTAATATAACTTTTTATATGCTTATACGTGTTATGTTGATTCGAATCAAAGGCGAACTGATCCAATCCTATTTTCCATAGAACATCTCTAGGTAGAAATATACCCCACTATACAAAAGTCCGACCAAAAGTACTCCAAGTCTCCCAAGTTTCTCAAAAATGTCTGTAGTCATTCTTAAAACTTCCAAAATGATTGCTACCATTTTAGGAAAGTTGACTTTAGAATCAGAAAATGCCATTATAGTTTCGAACTACATAGGGCCTGATTTCTCCTCCGTGAGATACGTAGGCAGCCTTTTGGCCCGGCCTATATCTCCAAAAACTCTGTTGTCCTCCACTGTCTTGAAGGAAGAAGAAGAGTTAAACCTTCCTGAAAAATTCCACCTATCCATATCAATGAGCAAAATCTTGTTCATTGAAATTCTCGAGTCATCATTACTTCATGGATCAATTGGCATGAGATGAGAAACAACTCTATGTGCTTACTTCCTATCTTATCATCTTGCTTTGCTTATTACTAACGGAATCTAACATGTCAGCCTTTGAGTTGTTTTTACTTTGCAAGTAATAGAAACTGCTCTGTGTTGGCACAAAATGCCCCTACTTCACCAGATCAAAATGAATAAGAGATCTCCTTCTTTACTATAGCTTTGTTATGGGAAAAGAAAAATGACTAGTAGTAAAACTGGACTCTACCAATCATTTTTCAAACCTGTAAGCAATGATCTCGAGGATGGAATAAGGAAAATATAAGGTAAGAATTTTTCAAGACAATCGGGATCATGGAAGATTAATTGGAGGAAACATTGTTGAATTGGACCTCCACTCCACTCGTGACTCATCGCCCATCGTATAATAGTAACTTAAAACCTGCCATTGTCATGTCATGTCAAGAAGAAAAATAATGGTAGCCCTAGAACAATCAACAGAAGAGTCAAAGAATTCGAGAATCAAAGAAGCCTAATCTAGAGGAAACCGAGGTGGTTAACTAGGAAGGCGATGACTCCATTGGACATTTAATCCTTTGTTCTATCAAGATAGACGCAATGCAAACGGCATGTCATCTATAGAAGTACTTATTTATATCCTAGTAAGATGGATAAGAGTATTTTTACGGCCATTATGAGTTTATGTATGAACTATGTTTGACCTGAATTCCTATAAAGGGATACGTAGGCGGTCTATGTTAGCTTCGGTTAACCCCTTAGGAAATTTATCCTTTCCTTTCACGCACGAACTACGTTTAACCTGAATTCCCCAAAAGGGATACGTAGGCGGCCTATGTCGGCTTCGGTCAACCCCTTAGGAAAATTTATCCTTTTCTTTTACGTACGAACTATGTTTGGCTTGAATTCCCAAGAAAAGGGATACGTACGCGGGCTGTGTGGGATTCGGTCAATCCCTTAGGATAATTTATCATTTCTTTTTATGTACGAACTATGTTTGACCTGTATGTAGGCTACCTATGTCGGCTTCGGTCAATCCCTTAGGATAATTTATCATTTCCCTTTATGTATGAACTACGTGATGACCTGAATTCCCAAGAAAGGGGTACGTAGGTGGCCTATGTCAGCTTCGGTCAATCCATTAAAATTTATATATATGCCTAGCATAGTATTGAACTACGTTTGACCTGATTCCTACTTCAACGGGATACGTAGGTGCCCTAACGGCTTGATCGTATAGCCCTAGAAAATGGAAACTAGGGCAGAATTTTCGAGAAGGAATCTCAAAAATTCACAAGAAGAAGATCGTGATCCAACAAATAGAGTGAAGACCAATAAAGAATTCGGATCCTCTCGAGTTGATATCATCTCAAAAAACTTTAAACTGGGGCAGAAAATTTTGTGGAAGGCCTCAAAATTTTCACCAAATGCTGGAGTATATTTCAAATATCCTAGCACCAGAGGTCAAAGCGAAGCTTTTGAAGCCACCAATTGTGACAAAGTCTAGGTAGACTCAATTTTTGGCTATGACAGAACTATTTGAAGAACCCTCCAACAATGATAATGAGTTTTGAAAATCCACCGTCGAATATAGTCAGAACCAAGAGGAAGACGTTTGTTGAGACAATACATGACATGAATGGCAGAGAATTTCTAAAGTTTTTATAGAAGCTTTTGAAACTATTTTTTTAAAATTTAAGACTACTTTCAAAAATCTATACAAATCTTTATTTAGTGATTGCCTAGACATCAATTAGGACGAGGAGTCAAGGGTAGAAGATCTAACATGACGGAGTACCTAAAAAATGGCGTGGAGAGAACGGAGAATCGAAGAAGGTCAACACGGAGTAGTGTCATTCAAACTAATCATTTTTGATGTGGATGCAGGGATCGATACACAAAAATGAGCATTTCTTTCAAAAAATCCCCGAGCAAGTCGGGAGCCATGCTAGAGCATATAATGCTTAAGAACAGTATATTCAAGGGAGTTAGCATAATAAATACAATAATTAAAAGATCACTCAATAGGAGGAAGATCAGAAAACCGCCCTCAAAATTCACCTTAAGCCAAACAGGGTGAGAGCAACTTTGTGTCTACTAATTGTCTACTTTAAGTATAGGTACATGTAGAAAGCAAGACGCAGACAAACAAACTCAGGTGAAACTACTTTTAAATTGCCAAGAGTGCCATTCAAATCATCGCCAAGAGGGCTATTTTATATTACTTCATATCATCGCTGAGTAGGCCATTTCATATCATTGCCAAGAAGGCCATTTCATAACATCGCCAAGAGGGCCATTTCATAGCATTGCCAAGAGGGTCATTTCATATCATTGCCGAGAGGGTCATTTTATATCATTGCCAAGAAGGCCATTTCATATCATTACCAAGAGGGCCATTCATATCATCGCTGAGAGGGCTATTTCATATCATCAACATTTCATATCTATTGACATGCAAGACATAAATGCTGGTGTTGAGGATATCATCAGTATTTTATATCTGTTGACACGCAACATATAAACGTTGGCGTCGAGGATATCATCATATTTCATATCTGTTGATATGCAAGATATAAACGCTGGCGTCGAGGATATCATCATCATTTAATATCTATTGACACGCTAGACACAAACGCTGGTCGAGGATATTTCATCATTTTATGAATTAGCATCTAAATACATTAAGAGCACACGATTTGAAGGGACACCTTTAAGTCGGTGTCTAAAGACAGATTATACATGAGACTTCCTAGAAATTGACAATTTGAGGGTCATCTATAAGTCATATTATTTGAAATATGATAATGTGCAAGATCACTTTTGAATTGATAGCTCATAGGTCATCCATAAGCCGCAACAATATCCTAACCGGATAGTGTGCAAGGTCATCCAAAAATTTATTGTTCGAAGGTTATCCATAAGTCGCAACTAAATCCTTATCGGAGAATGTGCAAGATTCTCAAATTGAAATGTCCAAGGGTTCTCTATAAGCCGTTCCATATCCAAGATCAATTATGTGCAGGATTACCCAAAGACTAGCAATTTGAGACATATCTGTAAGTCATATTGTATCCAAGGTCGGATGATGTGCAGGAATACCGAAGAGCTAACGATTAGAGGGATACCTGTAAGTTATCTCTTAGCTAAGGTCAGATAATATGCAGGATTACCTAAAGGCTAGCAATTCAAAGGATATCTATAAGTCGCCTCGTATCCAATATCAAATAATATGCAAGATTATCCAAAGATGGCCAATTCAAGGGAAAGCTATAAGTCATATCGATACAAAGATACGCAAGACTTACCTGAGATCATGGGCAAAGAATTATTATGAATGACCGGAAAGGTTATCATTCCACATATGACAATCATTACAGGTAACCAAAGAGGTTGTCGCATCAGCATAAGATTAAACGGTTACAGGGACCGTTCTGCATAAAGTATCGTTGGTGTTCAAAAGGTCACCCCACTTTGAAGACATATTCACTCGAACAAATGAGTTAGTTATGCAACAACCAAAAGGGTGTTGCATTTGTTATCGCAAGTTTTTCATTACAAACAGGTACATGAAAAGATGACTCCGCTTTTCAGGAAACAACCCACGTGAAAATATGGTAAAATACTATACACTTCTTTCGTGAATTATGCTTATGACTAATGATTTTTGTTTGAGATATTGTCGAGAGCATCCGAGAGGATGAAAATCTCAAATCAAAACCACAGGTGCGGACAACTTCAGATAGGACGCAGAACAACGTGGAACTCTTTCTTAGCAGCAAAATGGGACATAGTCTAGAGAGGGATGTCAAACTCTCTGGACGCGAGCTAAAGGATGATCACCACCACCATCTAACCACACCCCTAATAGAAGGCATGTGGGTATTTCGGGATATTCTTGTTTCAACTTCACCTTTGAGATACTTTTAAATTTACATCGAGGGTAGTTTTCCCTTTCTTTCAAATTCGAGTGATAGGACACCAAGAGTTTTGGAAACTATGTCCAGGTAAGTTCTTGTCTATGGATGTGAAGGATCCCACATTCATGGTTAAGAAGTTACAAGCTTCTTTTCCACAACTCATTAACTTGTCACTCATCCCGAGCCAAAGATCATCTAAAATAGAAAACTATCTTTCTATCGATCGAGTCAAACTACAAGTAGTCTGATTCCCTGAAATCTCAGGGATATGTAGGCCGGGCTCTATGTAAGAAACTTGACTGCATTCCAACCTCCCCCAAATTCCTTTATTCCCCAGCTTCTCAGTTTAACCAAAAACTCTAAAACCGTGATAGTTGGTGAATTTTTTGAAAATCATGCTTTAAATCAATCTTTATGAACTACAAGTGGCCTAAATTCTTATGTAACCTGAGATATGTAGGAAATCTGATACCGAGATCCGTCCATAACTCCATGAAACTCATGTGAAAAACTAGCCTCTTTCATATTTGAATTTGTGGTCAGACAAAAATTAGAAA
>NW_025890334.1:0-1062 GCF_002878395.1 Capsicum annuum | reverse complement strand
GCCTGAAAGCTTAAGAAAGTCCAAGCCAACGGTGAGTGGACCGTCATCTATCAAAAAACTATCACCGAAAAAGAAGCCGAAGAATTTTTTAAAAAGACGAAATTGCCAGAGTATTCAATATTAGACCAGCTGAAGAAAACCCCTGCTCAAATTTCCCTTTTATCTTTGTTGTTGCACTCCAAGGATCATCGTGATGTTTTACTGAAGGTATTAAATGAAGCATATGTTCCAAGGGAGATTACAATCAACCAACTTGAGAAAATGGTTAGAGAAATCTTTGAGGTCAATCGAATCAACTTTTCTAACGATGAATTGCCTGTTGAAGGTACAGGGCATAATCGGGGTCTTTACATTACAGTGAAGTATGAAGATTTCTACGTCACTCATGTTGTGATTGATGGAGGTTCAGGTGCAAATATTTTCCCTATTTCTACTTTGCAAAAGTTAAATATTGGTGCTGACAGGATCAGGCCCAACAATGTATGTGTTAGGGCTTTTGATGGTGCAAAGTTAAATTCCATTGGCGAAATAGAACTAATGTTGACCATAGGGCCTGTTGAGTTTGACATAGAGGTTCAAGTATTGAATGTATAATCCTCTTACAATCTGTTGTTGGGAAGGCCGTGGATCCACCAGGCCAAGGCGGTTGCATCTACACTGCACCAAATGATTAAATTTGAGCATGACAGGCAAGAAGTAGTTATTCATGGTAAAGGAGATTTGTCAGCCTACGAAGATTCTCCCTTGTCTCTTATTAAAGCAAATAACGTGGAGGAGACATTCGTCTATCAAATTTTTGATACAGTGCTAGTGAATCATATCCTTGAATGGCAGGCTATACCGGGTCCGCAATTGTCTTCTGCTTCCATCATGATGGTGAGTGAACTTTGAAAATATGAATTTGAGCCAGGAAAGGGTTTGGGAGCATCTCTGCACGGTATAGTTCATCCCATATGTCTGAGTGAGAACGTGGGCACGTTTGGTCTGGGATTTGATCCTACAGCTGAAGATCTGAAGAAAGCCAAGGGAAGGAAAAAGGAAATATGGTCACTCCCTCGCCCA
>NW_025890333.1:0-3470 GCF_002878395.1 Capsicum annuum | reverse complement strand
AAATCAATACACCTTGAAGCACTAATGGACTCCTCTCAAGTCCTTGTGCTATATCATAACTTTATGGATAACTCAATCAGAGAGAAACACATTGTTGGGGAAGCTAGACTCTTAAAGTTGTATCTCCTTGAGAGTGAGGCATGGCCCATGAAATTAGAACAAGGAATAAATTTGGATAACTTTCTTATGGACAACTCTATAGCACAAACTAGAGTATGAAATAATAAGAAACAACTCCTAAATGTTCGGTAGTCTCCTAATTATAAGTGTGGTGCACAACACACCATAAGCAAGACTACTAGAAACGATTTCGCAGACACCCTGGGACCATGAACCATACGTTGATACCAAGTTTGTCACAACCCGAGCTGGGGCCCTGGCGGTAACGAGCATCCCGAACTATGAAGGCTCGGGTGCCCCTTCTCTATTTGGAAATCATGCACAATATTTATGCAATATAGTGAATTAGCGGAAAAACAACCCAAGATGGAAACATAGTCACTATTTTTTTCTTTAACTGAACAATACAAAAAATGAGTTCATGAAACATTCAAAACACCTAACACTAGTCTGGGAAATCTCTAACAACTGAAAATGACATCTGTTTGAAATCTAGGACAAGACCCCCAGTCGGACCAAAGAAAAATGAAATATTAATGTTCTAAAAATAGGCCTTCCAGAATAAGGGAGGCTCACCAACTGTACACTTTTGTCTGACAAATCTATGACTTAGCGGGACCCCTGAACTGAGCCTCGAATCCTGAAATATAGGGGGTCAATACAAATGTACTGGTACGCAGAGCAATCCAAAATAGTATATTTATATATAACATAAGTGAGAGCAATTCATAAAAAATTTTACATATAATGTAAGAAAACATATGGGCATACCTAAAAGACTTTAACACATTTCTTTTGAAACCATGACCCACTTTTTATTTTATTTCTAAGCTAGATAGTACACCCTACAATTTACAATTCCACGAGCTATATAGAATCCGTCCTTGACTCGGCGACCAAACCCCCAATCCAAGTTTACCGCAAGGATTGGAGTATCTATAAGGGGGAGGACACGCAAGATCACAAAGTAGGGTGTCAAATTCCCCAGTCAAGTCAATATGTCATGGTTAGGATTAGTAGGGCTCCTAACCATAGTCCCAAATTGGGATGACATAATACAAGGCACATAATATCACATAGCAGGGTACCATAATCCCGTGTCAGCAAATCACAATTTCTAGCATTGAGTCTTTCAACTCATGCTATCTTCCGGTAACCATCAAGCTCTCTTTAAGCCCAATTTTTAGCCTCCTAAAAACATAATTCATTCTTAATAGCAAATCTTTCTCTTCTGTTAAGGAAACATCACAACGGGGTATCGTCATACCCAAACTTGCAAGTCATTCATATCATATCAATTCCATAGCCCTTCTTATTCAAACATGTATAATTACCACCGAAAGGTTTATCCAGTCACACCAAATTTCTCATTATCACAATCAAATGAAACTCATTCAAACACACTCTTTTTACGAATCTTAAAAATATAGTGGCCATTCCATTTTTTCTACTCAAGAATAATGATTAAGGAGATATTTAAACTCACGAGTTTCTCATTATTCGCAAATCACCCCCCGACATTGGTTATACATAATATCATGATAAAAACAGGGGCTCTTAATTCATGCTCTCAAAAATAATTCATAATTTATATCATGCAAGGTTCATAAATTTTGTCATGGGAAGTGGAATTTCACAAGTTACATTCGTAAGTCATCTTTCGATTTCAAATCACAAAAAGCACGAGATTTATAAATCAAACTTATAGAAAACCCCATAACAATTTCATAATTCCATTGAATTAATTTCACAATGCATTCTATTAAAAACAATTTACCATAACTCATAGTATATAGGTGCATATACACCTTTAAGGCTTGTATAAATCATAAAATGTATACCCATGTAGTTTAGGATAGCCCACGTACCTTATATTGATTAGTTTGAATATTGAAAGCCTAATCTTGAAATCTTTCTTGAGAATCTTGAATTTTTGATCTTTGAGAAGAAAAATTGAATCTTGTTCTTGGAGAGGTGGTTAGAGTTTTTTTTTTCCTTTTGAGAGAAAATTGATTTAAGTGGCAATTGATGCTTCTTGGGGCTGAAATTTTATGTTATAGATGGCATTTGAGTGAGGAGAAGTGACCAAAATTCTCCTAGACCCATTAGAAACTGATTAAGTGTGTGAAACAGTTTTGTAACGCACTGGACAATGCGTCGCGTTGCTATCGCGTCGGCTTACTGCCTCACACAGAAAATGCCATAACTTTTCGCTCGGCTATCGAATTCAGGCGAAATTGGTATTGTTGGAAAGCTAATTCAATTATATACAATTTGGTGGGTATTAAGATGTAAAATTCTACATGTATCCAAAGTTATGCACGTTCAAAGTAGACCTTTGTAGAATCGAATATCAAACTTTGGACGAATGAAGGATTCTTAGCTCAACTTTGCTTTAAGCGATTTCTACGAACATTTTTCACCTCATAATCACTTCATATACTAGAATAAAGATCATGACACATGAATTTAAATATAAACCATGAGATTAGAGCTTACTCATGTAGGAATGATGGTTCGCTTTCTAGCTCGAAAATGCGGGGTGTTACATTATTAGTGACAACTCTCATGAGTACTTTTTGTAGTGACAATTATTTCTTTGAGTGAAAATTGCATCTTAATTTCATAAATTTGGATACTAATTTATTTGGGATTATTTGGATAGCTAGTTTTTTTTTTTCATTGGAAACTAATAATGATTAGTATTTAATTACACATTTTTGTTAATTTCTTGACTTTGAATGACTATTTTTTTTAGCATCAAACTCATTTATTCTATCAATTCATAATATTTTTATGAAAGTCAAGAGGTGATGGGAGTAGGGGTTAAGGGCGAATTGACCTGTTTTCAATTTTAAGCAAGTTGACAACGTGAAATATTTTGTCAACTATCTTTAGAAAAGTTAGTGAAACAAACAAAATATAAATAAGGAACATATTTAGCAAATTAAAGTAAAACTAACACATGATTTTTATATTGGTTTGAAATACAAGTGTGGTGCCTATTTTTAGTTTCTTGAATTACAAGAGTTTTTCTAAAGCTTTAACGCTAACTTGAGTACTTATCATCTTTTTTCTGTATTTCAACTTTGCTAGATCAAATCTCAATTCTCTTAAAACCCTTACATATGGATAACTAGAATGATTAATAAGACTTGAAATACTGCTAGCTTATGCAATTTCTCGAGTATTAGAGTCAGTTTGAAAAAAAAATTACAATATTACATGCTAACATTCTAAATCTTCGTATTAATAACCGAAAAATCGAAGGCAAGTGGATTATGGAGCCACCCCTCTCTTACTCTTCTCTACCCAAATACCATGATGTGCTAACCAACACATCACAAGTT
>NW_025890332.1:0-3471 GCF_002878395.1 Capsicum annuum | reverse complement strand
CCTCATCCTTCTCAAGTTATACTTACTCTAACCCTAAAAAAACACCCCGCACACCCAAAAAGGGCAAAGGAAAGTTGAGTGATCGTGATGACCTCGTGTCCATTGTTGATCCAAGCTTCAAAAACAAAAATTTAATAGAAGAATTGAAATGTAAAGGACCTTCAAAGAAGCACAAACAATCATTGTTCTTGGTTTGGTTTGTACATAATATTCTTTGGGCAAGAGACATCAACAACAATATAAGCCTCGATTAAATAAATCTCCCCGAGGATCTTGAGACATTTAACAACTTTCCTTGGGGTTATGAAAGATTCAAATGACTGTCAAATATTTGTTGACTCCGTTAATGCCAAAGATAGTCAACTTATATGGCTTTCCATGGGCTTTCATGGTAAATATTTCTTTTTTTATGATATGATTCATTTTTTTATTCAATAATGCTTTTGATTTATTAGTGTTATGTAGGATTGGACATTTGAAGCCATTCCTTATTTAAGACAACAAGTGAACTACCAGGAAGAAGTTTTCTGTCCAAGAATCCTGAGATAGTTGTCGATCAAAATTGGTAAAAATGTAAAATTTCTTGATCTTTTCAATCCCCTGAAGGAAGCAGTAAGTCTAATTCTAATCAAGTTTTTGTTTTAATTAATAATTCTTTTAAATTATTTCATCATCATTCTAATATATGTATTTATTTATTTTAGATTATCCATCTGTGGCTTGTTCCAACCAATCGAGATTTGAAGATGCCATTTTTGTTACTTTATGGTCAGTGCAAACTTTATCAGACCCTAAGATCGTTGATAGAATAAAAATAGAATTATTTGGAGCAACAGTCATCACAAGAAAAATAATTTTGAAGGGTGGGCTTGTCGTTGTTGATGATGGTTGTGGTGGTCGTAGTGGTGCTGCTGTTGGGGATAATGATTCTCCTTTTATAGTTTTTGAAAAAACAAGATAATATGATTATGATCATACTGGTTATACAAATTTTTCTTCAGATTTTGTCACGTCTAGCGAATATTCTACATACAAATGTCAAGACTGCAAGACGAAACATGATTGAGTGGTTAATGCTATTAATGCACTAACTACTTCTGCAAAGGAGATGACATCTAAGAAGGGTGTCATTCCATCAAACAGGATTTCATATCCATACACTCCACTAGAGATCAAAGTGGCTAAGAGGAGAAGAAAAGATATTTTTAAGGCATTATCTAGTATCCAAAAAAGCAAAATTGCAATGCCTCTATCTTTTTCTTGTGCCGCTGTTCAATGTACAAGGGCCACAAGAGAGATGTATGAGATGAATAAGGTGAATGTATATTATTTGTTCCAACAAACAAACATGCATATATCTGTTTCACCAGATGATACATCTGCTGAAAATTATCAAATAGATATATACATTTGTTGCATTAGATGCATTATCTGTTGTCATATATGTCCGTCTATTTGAGCAAATCAAATAAATTTTCATATTGTTTTTATTTCTACCAATAGATAAGTCTTATGATGCAACAGATGAGTCATCCGTTCAAAATTATCGTACCACTCTGTTTTACCTGTTTGAGTTTTTTCCAACAGATGATCAATCTATTACAACAAATAGATAATCTGTTGTATATCTGTAATAAACATTGACAATTTTGGCTTTTCAGGCGGATGTCACAGTAAAAGCTACTGCTGAAGAGCATAGTATCATAGTTGATAATCCATCAACTGCTTCCAAAGAAGAAGAAAAAGAGGAGCCTGTCAATTCAGGATAACAAAATAATTACCCGTTTGAAGGTTTCAACATCTCAGAGGAGGATCTAAATAACAAACAAAGTTGATCAATGACAATTTAGAATGGATTGTCGATGGGCTGTTAAAGCATCATGTCGGATGGTACATAAATTAATCTTAAAGATATTGATTTATACAATTCTTGTTGTAAGAACATGGCATTAACACATATAAATCATCATGTAGAAAATAAAATGACAAACACTACAAAGTGAACGAATCAAGTCTTGGTTTTGATATGTTTGACTGTATTGTTGCATATCTCAAAATGAAGAATTAGTTCTATTTGATGTTACAACCCCAAACTTGTTGGAATGATGAGGTTTAAATGCCATACATATTACTATTAATTCATACTTTATTTAATTGCATCTGCATATTAATTTTTTCATCACGTAATCCAAAATATTTGATAATATATGCAGCACATCGATGCCATTTTTTACTACCTTCGAAAGAAGGCCAAGTTGTAAATACAATAATAATACAGATATACGACAGGTAATTATTTGTACAAAGTTTACATCAGTAATGCCTATGATAGGTATTATTAACAATAGCCAAAAGTTTCTTGAAATGGGAAATGCTTAATAAACATCATCAAAGGTTTTAACATTCCATCTGGATTACCTTGGTATTTAGTCGACGAAGTGTACATCCCAATAAATTACGGTGATGAATTCCATTGGGTGTTGGATGTCGTCATTCTAAAAAAGAGGCGCATCCGAGTTTATGACTCGATGTCGTGAAGGAGATGTTCTGGGCCGTCTTCTGAGATACAAAAGATGGATAAAATATTACCTACTTACCTTGATATGAGTGACTTTTTAGACCAAAAGGTTTGTACTGATTGGTCAAAGATTGAAGCATACCGGGATAAAATGGACAATCCATTTGATGTAAAATATGTTGAAAGAATCGCTTAACAAATATTAGTAGCCGGTAAGAATAAGTATCATGATTTAGTTTCATTTCATAACTTTCACAATGCTTACATGAACTGTAACATATTGATTATCTATTTTTTAAAAATGCAAGGATTGCGGTCTTTTTGTTACCACTTACATCGAGTATTTGAGCGATGAATTACAAGTACCAAATGATGAACTTGATGCCGGATTACTCCGCAAAAGATAGACTGCTCTTTTATTAAAATACAGAGAAGAAAAAGCTCAGAAGCCATACATAAGCGACATTAAAGATCCACGATGACACAACCCAAATTCTGTAGCACCGGATGAAGAACAACTTGTTTATATTGAGTAGATCTTTATAGCTTGAGTCTATCAATGTAATAACCTATCCTCCTTGGTTTAACTTGTTGATTTATTTATAGAGTAGATCATTTGTACCCATAATAATTTTTTTATATTTCATTTATTTGTTGAGTTATTTCATGTAATTTTTGAAGGCTTCGATTTATTTTTTGTTGTCTATGAATATAATTTAATCCTTAGTTTTGTTTTGAACTTGTTAATTAAAATAAAATACTAGATTCAAATATCGCAACAGATAATACATCCGCTGCAACAGACGATATATCTTATTAAATAGATTTAGACATATGTTGCAACATGTAGGTCATCTATTGGAATTATATAACAACTCTTCCTATTTTTTTTATTTCTTCCAATAGATTACCTACCAGTTTCAATAGATAGATTACATGTTGCAACTGCTTGT
>NW_025890331.1:0-1604 GCF_002878395.1 Capsicum annuum | reverse complement strand
CACCCCAAACATAGCCTTAAGCTCGTCTAAAAAATTTTGAAACTTACCCGAGATGTACCACGACCTTGCCCCATCGCAACGCAACAAAAATCTCAAGAAACGAATGTCGGGAAGGTCATGAAATAATTCAACAAAGATTAAGGGTCCAAAATAAAACTAAGTGTTGGATTACCTTGTAGAAAATTCTAAGTGTTGAACTTAATGAGACTCATTTCGGAGGCTTTAACGAGGATGAAAATTTATGGGGTCTTACATTATCTCCCCCTTGGGAACATTCGTCCCCGAATGACGCTAGATATGGCAAGAGTACACAGGAAACAAAGCGTGCAGCTGAAACCACTTATTAAACTCATCTCCATATCGTCTTAAACTCTAAATACAACATAGAATGCACATATTCTTGAAATAACAGCTGAACAATAAGAAATAGCAGCTAAACTGCCACAATTTTGAACAAAAAGTGCATGATTTAGAGAAAAATGGTACCTTCGGCTTGATCGGAGCTTGCAGAAAATAGGTGCGGGTATTTGGATCGCATATATGCCTCGGTTTCCCAAGTTGCACCCTCAACAGATTGGTTTTGCCACAACACCTTGACCAAGGGAACTTCTTTTTTCCTTAGTCTTCGGACTTGGAAATCAAGGATTTCAACAGGAATCTCATCAAAGGAAAGACTATCCTGAACTTCAGCACTCACAGAAGAATCCACTACCACGGAATCACTAATATGCTAAGCATGGAAACATGGAACACCGGATGAACAACAGAAAACTCTGAAGGAAATTCAACCTCATAAGCTACCTTACCAACACGTCTAAGAATTCTATAAGGGCCAACATAACGGGAACTAAGCTTCCCCTTCTTTCCGAATCTCTTCACCCTTTTCATGGGCGAAATTTTCAAATATACCAAATCACCAACCTCGAACTCAAGGTCTCTTCTCCTAACATCCGCATACGACTTCTGACGACTCTGAGCTGTTCTCAACCTATCTATAATCAACTTGAATTTTTCCATAGCCTCAAACACCAAATCAGGACCACTCACAGCAGCTTCACCCAGTTCGAACCAACCTATGGGTGACCTACACTTCCTCCCATACAAAGCCTCAAATGGAGCCATGCCAACGCTAGAGTGAAAACCGTTATTGTAAGCAAACTCTATCAACGGTAAATGCTCATCCCAACTTCCTTTAAAGTCAAGAGCACACGCTCTCAACATATCCTCTAAAGTTTAGATGGTCCTTTCAGCCTGACCATCTGTCTACGGATGGAAAGCAGAACTCAAATGATCTTGGGTACCAATACCCTTCTGAAAAGCTCTCCAGAACTGCGAAGTAAACTGAGTACCCCTATCCGAAATGATAGACAAGGGGACTCCATACAATCTGACTAACTCTCAGATGTACAATCTAGCGTAGTCCTCAGCAGTATAAAAAGTATGCACAGGCAAGAAATGCGCAGACTTAGTCAATCTATCTACCACAACGCAAATGGAATCACGATGGTATCGGGAAGAAGGTAAACCAGTCATGAAATCCATCTTTATCTCTTCCTACTTCCAAGTGGGAATACTAAACTCGTGCATCATACCACCAGGTCTTT
>NW_025890330.1:0-2418 GCF_002878395.1 Capsicum annuum | reverse complement strand
CAGGCAATTCTGGATTAATCCATAATTTTGAAGCAGTCCAAGAATTGTGCACATAATATTTGCCTGCATTTGTGGTATTTGTGAGTATATTTGTTATCATATGATGATAAATTTATTCGTTATAAATATTTCAAAGGTACAGAAAAAATTAAAAACCTTTAAATTTATATGCCTGTACCAATTGCATCACCATAATGGCAGATTTATTGGTAGATCCCTCCAAGTGCGGACGACTTTGAAGAACAAACTCCCCCCAGAATGTAGCGTCAATCATTTTATTCCTGTAAAATATGTATATATAATTGAATAATATAAAAATTAGACAGCTTCACATATCACCAACTCATATAATTATGCTTGTTGTCTTACTCGTAATCCTGTAGTTCCACATTCATGCAGACACTCGACTTATCGCCTTACTTGTATTCTTGTATAGGCCCATAAGTAACGATCTCCCCAATGACATCTTTTAAAAAATAAAAGATAGTATGAGACAGAGTTGATGAAATGTTCTAATTATATAATTTTTTAGAAGAATAATTACCGAACAATTTATTCTCATCAACATCGACTTGGTTGATCAAATCTTCAAATGGGCAAAATTTGAAGATTGTTTGATCAAATCGTGGATCGTCTATTTTCTGGATACGTGTTCGGTGGGTAAACAATAATTTTATTGTGTGATTGTTGGTTTTGATTTTTGACTTGTTTGGTACAACAATAAAATTCCTCATAAAATATAATCCTTCTTCCTGAATTTCCTTGATAAGATTAGTGAAAACGGAGGTTCCAACGGATGCTTGAGTACGATCACCCTACAAACAAATAATCATCCATAATTAGCGTATTCTAAAGTAAATAAATATTATAATAAAATGCGCATAACATATGTATACCTTTTCATCTTGCAAAAGCATTTCTATTGATAACAGCTTATCGAGATTTTTGTGTTCGAAAATATGCCACAATCGTACTATGTGAACTTTCAAGTTCCATTGCATTTAAGTATTTGAAATTTCATGAACGAAGTTAATTTTTGTAGACATTTTTTACTGGATGTTGACAACTGTGTATTTCTTGGGATGAATTTACAACTATCGTGTATGTATTTATAGTTAGCATTTTGAATTGCATAGTTGAGATAATGAGTTGAATAGCATAATTTAAAATTCAAATTCAAATTATTTTGGATAAACATTAAGAATTGAGAGAACCATAAAAATCTATAATTAGGGAGAAAGTTATAATAAAATTAAATTCAAATTTATTGTGGATAGGATGTGCTTTTAGTTTTATAACAGGATCTGTGTAGTCAAAACATAATAGAGCCCAAAATGTGTAACTCTTTAAATTATTATTATTATTATTATTATTATTATTGACAGTTTTTAATTTAATTTGATAATTGATGACAAAACGTATAATAAGATCTGTGTAAATAAAACGTATCAGACCTCAAAACGTGTAACTTTTTAATTTATTATTATTATTATTATTATTATTATTGTCAATTTTTAATTTAATTTGATAATTGATGACAAAATGTGTAATAGGATTTGTGTAACATTTTTTACTGGATATTGATAACTGTGTATTTCTTGGAATAAATTTGCAACTACCTTATGTATTTATAATTAGCGTTTTGAACTGCATAGTTGAGAAAATGAGATGAATAGAATAATTTAAAATTCAAATTATTGTGAATAAACATTAAGAGTTGAGATAACCATAAAAATCTAAAATTAGGGAGAAAGTTATAATAAAATTAAATTCAAATTTATTGTGGATTGGATGTGCTTTTAGTTTTATAATAGGATCTGTGTAGTCAAAATATTAGATCTCAAAACGTGTAGCTTGTTATTGTTATTGTTATTATTGACAGTTTTTAATTTAATTTGATAATTGATGACGAAATGCATAATAGGATCTGTGTAAACATATCAAACCTCAAAACATGTAACTTTTTAAATTATTATTATTATTATTATAATTGTTATTATTATTATTATTATTATTATTATTATTATTATTATTGGCAATTTTTAATTTAACTTGATAATTGATGACAAAATGTGTAATAGGATTTGTGTAACTTTTTAAATAATAATAATAATTATTATTATTATTGTTATTATTATTATTGTCAGTTTTTAATTTAATTTGATAATTAATTACAATTGCATTGTCCCATTAGCTTTGTCTTTTTAATTCTTCGTATAACATAAATTTGTTGTGCCAATTATAAAATGTTTGTCAATATTTGAACATAATTTTTTTGATATATATTTTTAGTTGCTTAAAGTTAGGGTTATTTGGGTTTAAAAGTTTTTTGTAAATTGTTGAAAGTAACGCCTCTTTTATTGCAGAATGTGTGTTGCACGGGTAAGTTAAAAGCTTAGTTAGAACTCTTTTTTTTTC
>NW_025890329.1:0-2923 GCF_002878395.1 Capsicum annuum | reverse complement strand
TAGTCACAAGCAAAGGGACTCAAACCCTCAAGCCATAATGACCCCCACACCAACTAGTAGAGTTTCCAATGTTAGTCACTCAAATCTCCATTTTCATGACTCAGCTACGCAACCCTCTTTAAAGCCTAACTAAAATATTTAACAAATTATCTCACTTTCACTAAACCAATTACATACCAAGGCATTCCATTTATATCATCATACTAACCTTGCTTGAAAACTAATAACATCATGCCATGTCATCTACTCAACTAACTGAGACTCGAACCTATCGGTCAAAAGACATTCAAATAATTAATTATTGAAGACTTGAACCGATTTAATCAACCGAACCCACAAGGTTCCAATTTTACCATCTATACATGGCTAGTAAGGCCTTTCAAGGAAAATATGCAGACTTCATTATCTATTTTATGCCAATGGATTATTCAAGTGGGTAAACCAAACTATGTAACAAAAGTTATTTTTCATTGATAAATTCACAAAAATGTTGAGGGAATAAAATTTCTAAACCATAATCAAGGCAAAATCATCCAATTGGGGTGTTTCATTAGCCCATGTAATAAGAGCTGGTGGGAATTTTGACTTAGACTGAGATATTAGTAGTGGTGTCAGCTAAGAACCACACTGAATGGTAGCTCTGAATATAGTATTTCTCAGAGTTTGGTTATGGTTCTGGCGCTGAACTAAAGGCGTACTATCAATGGTGTACTCCTCCATGGATCCACTCTACTCATGAGATTCATCTTTTAATCTAAACTGGATGCCCTTCTTTAGTGTTACTTTTGGTATCATGGTACCTGTATGGAGTATCATCAATACTTAAATCACATTAACCAAAATAAAAAAATAGAAATTAAAATTAGCAGGTCTAACCTATGAGTCCAGGATATAATTCGTGGATTGAATTTATGATTCATAAGTTGAGAAACCAACCTTGAATTCAACCCATAATTTGTAAGTTCAAGTCATGAATCATGACTACCCCTTATGGGAATCAGACAAAGCCTCAGAGGTTCAGTACTTCAGGTATGATTCCCATGAGTCCAATTGTGACTCATGATTTTAACTCATGAGTTGTAGGTTGGGTTCATTGGTTCAAACCTAAAGTGACTTAGAAATTTCCTTAGGTTTTAATTCCTTAATGCATAAAACATTACCTATTTGATTTATTTTTGATCGAATCAGTTCAATTTCTTTATTTTGGGCTTCAATTAATGCAAGAATTATGAGAGTTAATCAAGGTCTATTTTAGTCTAAGTGTTGTCTCAAGTTTCCCCAAACAAGATCAATTTTCCACTAAATTTGGACAATGAGACACCTTACCTTACAAATTAAAATAAAAGAAAACAAAGAATGGTTGACTCGACACACTGTGGGCCTTAATACATGCAAGAATAGGGAGATGAAGTAGTGTTGTGAGTTGATGCTGACTAGGACAGTTTGAATTTTGATATAGTAGAGGAGTTTAATTTGAGTGGGAATTATTTAATTTTAAGGAAGTGCATCGTGTGAAGGTATGTTTAATTTGTGGCAAATACCCGATCTGGGTTAGGTCGCATAGGCCCAAAAAATTAAAATTATGATTTTTAATACATGGGCCCTATGCCAACCCACGACTCAATTTAAAATTGTGGGTTAGACTCATGACTCATGGGTTGAGTTCTTGAGTCAAGACCTGCGACAAAACTTCTTTTCTAATTTTTATATCTCAACCCATGACTCATGGGTTGGAGTCATGAGTGGGTTTCAGAGATAGATTCAACGCAGGAATCATGGGTTGTACTCATAATTTGCAGGTAGGACTCGTGATTCAAATTCAGAGAAAAAAGTCCCCTTTGATTCACATGAGTCCAGTCCACGGGTCCTAGGTTGTACTCATGACCTATAGACTACACTTTTGAGTCACTTACCTAGGATTGTATGAATTTTACAGTTTTCCGTGATCCGTTTATCTCTCCATGCTTTCTATCCTACAAAAAAATGCAGTAAAATCTAAAACCTTAGGTTGCCTCCAAAGTAGTGCTTGATTTAACATTACGGCATGACATGGCAATGTTGGGTGCTCAGACTTCACCAACTAGCCCATGGGTTTCCTCCCATAAAGAACTTGATTTAGCATTACAGCAGGACTCAACTCCCTTGACTACTCACACTTCATTAAGGCTCTTATTCTCAAACACTTTTGTTTCCTTCATACTTCCTCTATAATGCTTAACATGATGTCTGTTCACCTTGAATGGGACATCACTATCTCTTTGTAACTCAATCATAACAGTTATAAATAATCTTTTCACGGTGATTGGTCCGGGCCACCTAGACATCAAATTGCCATAAAACAGGTAAAGTCTCTATTTATAAAGCAACACCAAATCACTGATTTGAAATTCCATTCTCTTAATTTTCTTGTCATGGTACAATTTCATATTCTCCTTGTACAAGGCTAAACTCTTATAAGCACGGAGATGAAAGTCATCCATCTCATTTATCTTGTGCAATCTTAATTGTGAGGCATTAATCTACTCAAAATTCAACTTCTTCAATGCTTATAGTTCCTTATGCTTAAGTTTAATTGGCATATGACATGCCTTTCCATAAATAAACAGATAAGGAGATGCACCAATGGGGTTCTTGTAAGCTATCGGATTGGCCCTACGTGCATCGTCTAACTTTCTCAACCATTCAGTCCTGTTGGCATGCATAATCTTTTCCAAAAATGGACTTTAACTCCATATAGGAGACCTTAACTTTTCCATTTGTCTACTGATGGTAAGTTATTTCCACCTTATGATTCATACTATATTTATCCAGTAGGGCATTAAACAGATGATTAAAAAAATGAGACCCATCATCACTGATGATAACTCATGGAGTACCAAATTAAGAGAACATAATCTTCTTTAAAAATGTCGTGACACTTTGA
>NW_025890328.1:0-4335 GCF_002878395.1 Capsicum annuum | reverse complement strand
CGACAAAACTTATATTGACCCTTTGCATATACAGATTCATGATCAACATGCATATTGCAATGTGGTTGGGAAGAACTTGATGGGGAGCGGTGGTTCCATAATATCAAAGAATATATTCAGACTGGAAAATATCCTATACATGCCGATGGTAACCAAAAGAGAACCATTCGATGTTTATCTAGTGGATTTTTACTAAGTGGAGGAATCTTGTATAAGAAGACTCTTGATTTGGGACTTTTGAGATGTGTAGATGCTAAAGAAGCTTCAAATATCATGACTGAAGTACATTTTGGGATTTGTGGACCACACATGAGTAGGTATGTTTTGGCAAAGAAAATACTCCGAGAAGGTTATTATTGGCTCACCATGGAGCGAGATTCCATCAATTTCATTCGTTAATGTCATGAATGTCAAGTACATGGGGACTTGATACATTCCCCTCGATCTGAGTTGCATACAATGACTGCTCCATGACCTTTTGTGGCTTGGGGAATGGACATAATTGGACCAATTGAACCAAAGGCTTCGAATGGACATAGGTTCATCTTAGTAGCCATTGATTATTTTATAAAGTGGGTGGAAGCAGTGACTTTCAAGTCAGTGACCAAGAAAGTGATGGTTGATTTTATCCACTGCAACATCATTTGTCGGTTCGGCATTTCAAAGATAATTATCACGGATAATGCTGCGAATCTCAATAGCCATCTGATTCAAGAAGTGTGCCAACAATTTAAGATTATGCATCGGAATTCAACTCCTTATCGTCCAAAGGCGAATGGAGCTGTAGAAGCTGCCAACAAGAACTTAAAGAAAATACTCCGTAAGATAGTGTAGGTTCCCGATAGTGGCATGAAAAGTTATCTTTTGCTTTGTTGGGTTATCGTACTACAGTTTGGACTTCAATTGGTACAACTCTTTACTTGTTAGTGTACGGAACTGAAGCAGTTATACTTGTAAAGATTGAAACTCCATCTCTTCAAGTAGTTGTAGAAGCTGAAATTGATGATGACCAATGGGTCAAGATTCATTTGGAGCAATTAAGCTTGATTGATGAAAAAAGATTAACATCAGTATGTCATGGACAACTATACCAGAAGAGAATGGCCCGAGCATATAACAAAAGGTGCGTCACAGACATTTTGAAGTTGGTCAGTTAGTACTAAGATGCATCCTACGCCATCAGATTGAAGCCAAAGACAAATTTTCTCCTAATTGGCATGAACCATTCATGGTGAAGAAAGTGTTACCTAATGGCGCGTTATATCTGATATAGAAGGCGAAATAGAAGGAATGCCGGTTAATGCTGATGCAGTTAAAAGATATCATGTATGATATTCTTGTACAATTACATTATGTCTATTTTGTACTTGCATTTTAAAAGATTGAAATGATGAAGGCATTTTGTTCCACTATCCGAATAATATATCAACCTTTGCTTATCCTTTTTGAGCTTTTATCTTTCTTTGTACCCCTCTTTTGGAATCAAATTAAAGTGAAAAAAAATCAATCAAAAATTCAAAATCAAGCAAAAGAAATTTTCCTAAACTACGTTTGACCTGATTCTTGCTATGACAAGATACGTAGGCACCCCTACTTTGGGGTTCGGTCCAACCAAAAGAAAATTCAAATTACCCAAAATAAAATGAAACTGAGGCAAAAGTTTATTTCCCTAAAAAGAGTCGATTTCAAAAGTTGTATGCTTTACCCAATGTTGTGTAAATTTTGAGCTTCACGCCGATCTTTCTTTCTAACCCAGTCTAAAAGCCAAGTTACAACCAAAGAAAGACCTTCAGATCAATCTTTGAGAATGTCAAGACTAAACATGTTATGGGTGCATGATATTTATATTTTTGGTGTTTACTTAAAAGAAAAAGTGAATGAAAATGAGAGAGTCTTATTAGTGAAAACCCTTTTGGGCACCATAAGGCGACTGTGAGCTGAAAAAAAATAAAAATAAGATAGACTCATTGGCAAAAACCCATTGAGGTGCCACTAGATGAAGGAGGTTTGTTATCCAGAAGGAACAAGTTCAAGATTGACCTAATTTAAAGTTCAATAAGTGGACAAAAATTGTAATAATTAGTGTGGGTAGATTTGGTTGTTTGATTCAAAATGCATGTCATAATCACCCGAATCAGTTTCCACATTCAGATAAGTTATTCTTTCTATTTTTAAAAAGAGATACCTATTGTCTTTTTGTTTTTTCTTTTTATTTTGATTTTTGATATTTTGTGTCCTTATCATCAAATGAAAATTTTTGTTGTCTTTTGTGTGTTTTTGAGTCAAATTCACGTCAGGTCAAGTGAGAAAGAACTCCAAACTTACTACCAACTTCTTCAATGGTAAAAAGCAAGCCAAAGGGTCGACGTACAAAGACAACACTTCAAAGTATAATAAAGTACTCAGAATGATCGTGATTTGACAATTCTTGGCTAGTTGAAAGATAAAAGGTATATGAAAAGTTAAATCTTGAGATATTATACAGGAGAAATATGTTTTGAGTTGAGAGTATCAGTAGTCAGAATTTTGGGTCAGAAGTATGACAAGTCAATGGATATCAATCAAGGAATGAAAAGGAGTTGAGCATGGAAAGTGCAAGAACAATCAGTTCAAGATCCAAATACCACAAACCAACCACCATGTGTTTTTAAAACTCACAATTTGTCTTTGTTGAAACAGAAACAGAAAGTTTTCAAATAAAGAATGCAATTTCATACTTCTATCAATGCAAAAGTCATGATTACAACATACGATATTGGATCTCAGTTATGGATCATATTTGAAAAATCAGAAAAAGGAAGTCTAGGAGCCCACCTGAAGAATAGAGTGAAGAAATTTGTAAGTCTAGGAGCCTGCCTGAAGAACAGGAGGAAGAAATTTGTAAATCCAGGAGCCCGCCTGAAGAACAGGGTGAAGAAATTACAAGTCTAGGAGCTTGCCTGAAGAACAAGGTGAAGAAATTATAAGTCCAGGAGCCCGCCTGAAGAACATGGTGAAAAAATTTGTAACTCCAGGAGCCCGCTTGAAGAACAGGGTGAAGAAATTTGTAAGTCAAGGAGCTCGCCTGAAGAATAGGGTGAAGAAAAAGAAAGTCCAAGAGCCCGCCTAAAGAACGGGGTGAAGAAATTGTAATTCTAGGAGCCCGCCTGAAGAACAGGGTGAAGAAAAAAGAAAGTCGAGGAACCCACCTGAAGAACAGGGTAAAGAAAAGAGAAAGTCCAGGAGCCCGTCTGAAGAACAGGGTGAAGAAAAAAGGAAGTCTAGGAGCCCGCCTGAAGAACAGGGTGAAGAAAAAAGGAAGTCCAGTAGCCCACCTGAAGAACAGGGTGAGGAAGTAACAAGTTAGGAGCTCGCCTGAAGAATAGGGTGAATTTTCAAGTTCAAGTCACGAAGATTTGAATCAAGATTTTAGAGTTTGTAATTTTCATTTATATTTTTCATTTTTGATTTTTTGTTAGCCATTTGAATGTAAAAGGCAGAAGTTGTTAACTGGAAACTCGACAGAATATCATTCGACTTTTAACTCTTTTTCCCTCCATATTACCTTTGAACTACTCGTGACCTGATTCTCTTATAACCCGGGATAGGTAGGATGTCCAAAAACAGGACTCGGTCACATTTTTACTTTTATTTTTATTTTTATTTTATCCTTATCTTTCAAATAATTGGAGGGTCAAAAATCATATCTTGTCTACTTCTTTGTATGAAAATTCTTCGAGATTCCACACAAAGAGGGGCAAAAATGTAGACACGTGATTTTTGATCCTTCCTAAATTTTAACTTGTCTATCAATATTAAATATTTATATTTATATTTAATCATATATTATTTTTATTTTTATTCTAATAAAAAATAATATAAAAATTAAAAATACACGTTTTCTTTTATATATTTTAATAAATAAATTAGTAGTTTAAATACTATTTTATTATAGTTATATTTGTCTATTTATAAATTGTTATTATGTTTTATTAAATATAAAATTAATTAACTATTATTATATTAATGTTTTATTATTTCATTTGTTTATTTTTCTGTTATCTTATTTATTTATTTATTTATTCATTTACTTCTATTTATTATTTATCTTTATTTATTATTATTTATTAAATAATATATAATATATAATATATAGATTTTGATTTTTAAATTTTAAATTTTTGCCCCCTTCCCCTTATTTGACTTTTAACCGTTCCCTCCCAAAAGTCCTTTTATAAAAGGACTCCCTATTCAATTTAAAAAAGGCAGAGACAACGTACTTAAACTCTACAATATCAGATAGAAAGAAAACCATAGAGAAAAATACAGAGAGAAAAACACTGTAAGGAAAAACTC
>NW_025890327.1:0-7217 GCF_002878395.1 Capsicum annuum | reverse complement strand
CCCTATTAGATTGACTTAGCTTATTTGATCCTGTATCTTATCATATTTTTATCCTGATTTAGTTCTGTTTACTAATAATTCGTACTGAGTACCCATGGTTTTGGTACTCATACTACACTTTTGTACCTTTTTGGTGCAGAACTATTACCAGCAACTACCACAGATGTGATGTTTGGACTGAGTTGATTTTTGAGATAGGGTGAACTCTCAGAGTTGGAGTTCCCCTTTTTCCTTCTATTTCTAGTCTTTAATTTTTGATAAAGATTGTGTTGAAACATAGGGGTACACCACCGCTAAGGGACGACATCCTTGAAGTGAATTATAAATAATAAAGCAGTAAAAAGACAAATATGTAGTATATAAATTAACAAAACAATTTTATGTAGAAACCTTGTTGATCAAAGGAGGAAAAACCATGACTTGCACTTACAGGCTCTCAAACACCACTATAATCAAAACAAATCTTGATTAGAGCCACTCCCAGGCCCTTCTTTAGCAACTTTTCTTTTCTTTGGAGAAGGTCCCTGAGTCAATTTCTTCTTCATAGATAGGTGTTTCTTAGGAGATTAACTCCTTGATTTTGTTTGGGGGGCCGTGGTCCTTCTTCATTCTAAACTTCTTTTCTCCTATTTACTATTAAGGCCACATCATAAGAATAAATTTCAGCATCACCCCCTCCAACTTTAGCAAGCTCCACATTCACTTCATCTACCACTATTCTTTTTTTTATCTTTCTTCTTTTGATAGTTGCAGATTTACTTGACTTTATGGAATCTCCCATCAGTTTTCTCTCAGCACTTCTTGTTGAGGAAGTCGTTGTCCATTTTACAATCTCATCCACTTTCTCATTACACTTACTAACTTTTTATTTTTTCATAGACCACCTCACAGGCAGGTCATTCTCATCAATCTCATCATCCGTATTAGGAGGTTGTACCAACAAACTAGCATGCTCATCAGCTTTGGGAAATGTTGCAAATAAGGGAGAAGTATTTTTATCACCCACAACATGTTCCTCTATCCATAAGAACTTAGATTTATTCACAAGAAGCTCTTCATCAAAGAGTTAGGCAAAGATAGTGTTTGAATCAGAAGAAGTGGGAGAACCAGGTTCGCTTACTATTTTGGAATGATCAGCCTTTTTTTCTTCTTAAAGAAATAGGGTTTTGAGGGAACTCAACTTCTATGGGTGACCCAAAAGCTTCGCTTTGGTCAATAATTATAGAAGTTTTAGAGATGGGATCTACCATTTTTTGGGGTTTTTTCCATGATGGACCATCCATAGAAACTAGTGAGGAAGATATTCAACTAATGGGTTTTAAAGGGAAGGTATAGGAGATGAAATAGGTTCAGAGTCTTATTGGGGGTTGGAAGAAGACTCTTATCAGTCAAAGAAACTGGTAGGGAAGGATTCATAATGGGAGGATTTTCAAAGTGGGTAAAAGAGATTAAATAATTTTGGATTCTTTTGCGGGGCTTGAAGATGAGGCTTTTAAGCCATTAGGAACTTTGAAAAGTTATTTTTGAACAAGAAAAGGGAATTTTGAATAGATTTGTGTTTGAGAGAGAGAGGTTTAAAGCTAATTTTGGAAAAGTAAGTAGAAAGAAGGATTTGGCTTTTATATTTAAAGGAAGAAAAGGTTACAATAATTGAGATTAAAAGGCATAGGAAATTTCTGATCGCAAGAGATGCAGAGGAGATTTGATAGTTTTTAGATAGGGAAAGGAAAAGAAATACCTTTTTAGACAGAGATTTATGCAATTTAGAAAATGCACATGAATGATACTAACTTGTGGGATGGGACTAGGCCCCTCCCTTATTTTAGTGAATCTCTTATATTTTATTGATCTAATTTCTTTCTTGTTCAATATGGCTCACCATACATTTATACCTTCAAATTTATGGTACTGAGTTAGACTAAAAAAAGCACAAATTAAATCAAGGATGCCTGTCTCCTAATCATAACAAAAGATTTAGGGAAATTAATCCACTAGGTAGGTTAACTCATCCTGATCAAACTCATCTTCAGCCTATTCTTCACAAACTGATCCTTCTGAAGAGCCTTTGTGAAGATATCAGCTACTTGATCTTGAGTCTTAGAAAATTTCATGCAGATGACCCCTTTTTAAACATTGTCTCTCAAGAAGTGATGCCTCACATTAATATGCTTTGTCCTGTTATATTGCATTGGATTTTTAGCAATGTTTAAACTACTTGTATTGTCACACATCAATGGAATAGTGTCAGAGACAATCCCAAAGTCCTCCTATTGCTTCTTTATCCATAGAAATTAAGCAGAGTAAGAATTTGCAGCCACATATTCAGCTTCATCTGTAGATAGTGCTACTGAATTTTGCTTCTTAGATCCCTAGGAAATTAGTAAAGAACCTAGGAAATGAGCCATTTTTGAGGTACTTTTTCTGTCCACCACATACCCAATATAATCAGTATTAGCATGACCTATTAGATCAAAACGATCTTTAGATAGATAGAACAGTACCAGGTCCCTTGTCCTTTATAAATACTTGAGAATTCTCTTGACTACTTTCATATGAAAATCCTTTGGACATTCCTAAAAATCTAGCACACATACCCACACTAAACATAATATCTAGTTCACTTGTAGTAAGGTGTAATAAGGATCTAATAATCCCTCTATACATGGTCTCATTGACTAGGAGATCAGGTTCATCATTATCCATCATTGAACTAGTTCCAATATGAGTATCAATTGGCTTGGAATTCCTAATATTTTATTTCTTCAGCAGCTCTTTGATGCATTTTTCTTGACAAGTCATTCTACCCTGGGATGTTTGTTTAATCTGCAACCCTAGTAAGAAGCTCCATTCACCGTTCATGCTTATTTCAAACTCACTTCCAATTAATTCAGCAAATTCATTACATAAGGATTCAGAAATTGCTCTAAAGAGTATGCCATCAACATAGATCTGCACAATCAGCAAGTCATTTTCTCTAGAGTTTAAGAAAGAGTATAGTCAAGTTTTCCTCTTTTAAAGCTATTTTCTTGAGGGAAATATGACAATCTCTCATAAAGTACTTGGTGCCTACTTCATCACATAGAGAGCCTTATCCAGCATAAGCAGATAATGTGGAAAATCTGTATCCTTAAAGGATAGAGGTTGTGATATAATCCAAATGGCTATCTATGCTTTTGAAGATATCATTGGAGGCCAATGTATAAAGACTCAAGACTTGGTCACCTTGAGGATACAAAAAAATTCATGGAGGACCCGTTTTGAGCATGACATAAAGCAAACCCATAAGTGGAAGATTTTGTGGGGGCTTACCTTCGATGCCAACCAGAGTCCACAAATATTGAAGCATGACCCCACGGTCTTAGAGCATTGAAGAAGCACCCTTCATTAAGGGTATTTTGGGGATTACACTTATTGGAAAGATACTTCATGGACACCCCTTTCATTAAGGGTATGTTGGACATTTTGCTATGTAATAATCTAGCCTATAAATAGTCTTCTATTTGGTCAATTTCTCTTTAGTTGATTATGAATATTTGAAAGAAATTGAAAGTTTTTCTTCTCTCTTTGAGAGTGTATGTAGGGCTTGGAAAATCCAAGTAGTTTAGGCTTAAAAAAGCCAATATTGGATATTGCTTAGAAACGGTGGTTGTAACCAGAGTTGATTCCCTTAGGGTCACCATAAGAAGATTACTGTTTGATTATTGTGACATTGAGGGTCTTTGCATTCGATAAATGTGTTGGTTCTCATTGTACCGTAAGATCTTATGTAATTTTATCTATTTTTTACCTTCTTGAATTTGTTTGGTGTTAGTTTCTCTTAGTCTTCATCTCTTTAGGTCATTCTTATATCATTTGGTATCAAGAGAAAGGTTTGATTTTGTTCCAATAAAATCAATCTTGGGACTGTTATCTTGAAAATAAAAAAAAAGTGAAAAAGAAGAAAAAGAGAAAAAAGTTATTGTTCATGTTTTTAGGGTTTTTAAATTTTTGAGACTTGATTTTTGTGTGTTTCTAGTGTTAGATCCTTGCTCCCTAACGCTATTAGAGTCTAGAAATCAAAAATCCAAACAAGAAAGAAGTGTCAAAATCAAAAATCCCCAAAAAAAAAAATACTAAATTCGTTTTTGACCCTAGGTCAAATTTTGAGTTTTTGATTTTATGTTTTTCTTGTTTTTTAGTGTTAGATTTGTCTTATCTAACATTATAGGAGTTTATGGTTCTAATTTGAGCTAAATTGGAGGTGATTTGAGCCATCCACCATTGTTGAGCTTGAGTTTTAAGAAAACTTGATGGTGGGATCTCATTGTGGAAGGTTGTTGTTGACATTCTTGGAGATGAAAAAGTGATATTTGTGCTTGTACTGTCAACGTGATCTTGGATCTTCAAGAAAAATCAAATTCTGAGTTTATTTGCTTAAGGGTCAACTTCGGGTCAAACTTTAAATGTTCTTGGTGTTCTTCATGCTCTTTATATATTGTTGAAGAAGAACATTCAAAATGTGTTTTTTGATCTAAAAAGGAGAAGAAAGAGAGTTTACTACTTGTTTGTCTCAAAGAATATTCCAAGTTTTCCAAAGGAATAAAAGAATTCTAAAGTCATCAAAAGGAATATTTTCAAAGAAAAGTACAAGGGCAAGTACATGGAAAAGTACAAGGGAGGGTCATCACAAATTCAAACTCTTTTGAGCTGGCAAAAGGGTCCATTCTTTGTGTTTTCTTCATCAAAACCGATCTACCTTCCTCCTAAGTTGAATATTTATTGAATACAAGTTGAATACAAGAAATTTTTTCAAAACATCAACCAACCAAAGGCTGCCATGTAACCACCAAGGGCTTCCACATTATCACTTCACCCAAAATGCTTAAGCTCAAATTTCAGATTCTAAGTTTCATTTCCTTGTTTCTTTAGTTTCATTTCCTGATTCTAGTACTAATAAACAACTAGTAATCACCTACTAGATTGTGAATTGGTTGTTGAATCCATTTTCTTTGAGTTTTTCATTCTTTGTGTGCTTTTCTCATTTTGATTCGTTGAACTATTTTGATTCAAGTTCGTAAGTAGATTTTGTTTTATGTATTGATTCGATGAAACAAGCATGGATTTCATAAATCCAACACCTAAAACCAATCCAAAATCTAACACAATATCATAGAAATACTATGAAATAGCTCAATCTAACAAGGTATAAACCTAGCCTACCTCGATGCCGAAGAAAGCTTAACGAACCTCTAAACCACCGATTTGCTCTCCGTAAAGCCTCCTCAAGATGCCAAGATATTTTAAATATATTCTACTCATTAATATGAGAATAACGATCCCCATATTGAACCATTGTGCTTCGTGTCCCAAAATCACATCAAAAACCCATGGGTGTCCTACTTACGAAAATTGAGATTCCAAACCCAACCCAACTTTATTACATTCTTAAGAAATCATTACCCTACAAAATTGGTGAAAACCAGCTAAATTAGGGCACAAATCAATCCCTAAAGGTTTTGCGGTTTTGAGGAATAAATAAAGAAATTTCACCAAGAAAGGCTGAATTCTTACCTCAAATCAGAAAATTATAGCAAAAATAAATGTTACTCTAGCTTCCCAATCACCAACAAGCTTTAATTTTAAGTTCTCCCACCATTTAGGATCCTTAGCTCCCAAGGAAGTGATGAAAAATGGTCATAATCATGGAAAATAGTTCCTTTTATACCAAGTACAGGCATCTAGGTGTCGCTATCACGACTGAGATGTTGTTGTGTTTTCCCCATATTAGGCCAACATATACAAATTGAGATTGTTACTAGGGCCTCCTAATTGTAACAACTTAGGCTGATCATACTTGTCACAATCGCGGCACTGATTTAGTGATTGCGATGGCACCAGATTTTTTGATGCACTAGATTTTACAAGTCTAAAATGGGCTCATTCGGGTACAAGATTCGTTCAAAATCCCATATATTCAAAGAAATATGTAACCATACCCAATTTAACATTCAAGACTCAATGGTGCAACTAATTTCCCATCTAGGTCATTTCGATCAAATGTGTATCCCACATCCATATTTCATTTTCTTAACTCTCAAACCAATAGGTTGAAATAATACCTTGTGTATCGAGACAGAAACCAAAAGTCTACCTAAACTAAAATCAATATTCCAGAGTTGTTGGTGTAGTAAAAATTTTAACACAAGATTGTTTTGCTGAAATTTTTGCCCGTTGGCCATTTGGAAAAAGCGAAGACTTCACAAAAGGTAAATGTTTCTATAAACCAAACGAACTTCCCGATAATTAAACTCTTAGTCCCAGTTACAAGTACATGACTTAGGGAAGGATACGAACAAAATGGCCATCTATTCTTTTGAAGATATCGTTGGAGGCCAATGCATAAAGAGTCAAGACTTGATCACCTCGAGGACACAAGAATATGCATGGAGGACCTATTTTGAGCATAACATAAAGCAAACCCATGTGTGGAAGATTTCATTGGGTCTTACCTTCGATGCCAACCCTTTTCCACAAGTGTTGTAGGATGACCCCACGGATTTGGATCATTGAAGAAGCACCCTTCATTAAGGGTATTTTAGGGATTACATTTGTTGGAAAGACTCTCCATTGACACCCCTTTCATTAAGAGTATTTTGGCCATTTTTCTATGTAATAATCTAGCCTAGAAATAGTACTCTATTAGGTTATTTTCTTTTTAGTTGATTATGGATATTTGAAAGCCATTAAAAGACTTTTTCTTCTCTCTTTGAGAGTGTAGTGTAGGGCTTGGAAAATCCAAGTAGTGTAGGGCTTGGAAAAGCCAAGTAGTGTAGGGCTTGGAAAAACCAAGTAGTGTAGGGCTTGGAAAAGCTATTATTGATCTTTGCTTAGAAACGGTGGTTGTAAGGAGGAGTTGATTCCCTTAGCAGTCACTGTAAGAGTTTGGTGTTGTTATTGCGGGTCTTAGGGGTTTTATCATTTGATACATGGTTGGGTTCCTATTTCTTATAATCTCATGTGTCAAACTATAGATCTTACTTTATCTCTTTAGGTCATTCTTATATCATTTTGGATCAAGGGCCACATTTTAAAAATGTTCCTACAATTCTATGTCTTGGATTGTTGTTAGCTTGAGAAAATCAACACATAAGGAGAAACAAAAATAAAAAAATCACAAAAAAATTTGTTAATCCCATTTTTGTGTTTTGACTAAAATTTTGGACTTGGATCTAGAAGAT
>NW_025890326.1:0-2957 GCF_002878395.1 Capsicum annuum | reverse complement strand
GAATAAATGAAAAGTCAAACAACATGGTGAAAAAGTTGAAAGTCAAGCAACAAGGTGAAAAAATTGAAAGTCAACAAATCAAAAAATAGCAAGTCAAGAACCCACCTGAAAAATAAGGTGAAGAAATAGAAAACCAAGCAACAAGTGATGCAATTGTAAGTCGGGAGCTCGCCCAAAAAATAGAGTGATGAAATTGCAAGTCAGGAGCCCGCCTGAAGAATAGGGTGAAGAAATTGCACGTTAGGAGCCCACCTGAAGAATAGGGTGATGAAGTAGCAAGTCAAGAGTCAAGGAAATCTGCATAGATAGAGTTTTTTTTTAAATTTCATTTATGTTTTTAACATGTAAGTTTTATTTTTTGATGCAATGACAGAGCTGCGGACTGGAACCTCGATGAAATTACTCGACTCTCCAACTTGGTATAGTCCTTCTCTTTCCAATCCTTTAAGATACCAATGACTTAATTCCCTCATAACTTGGGTGGGTAGGATGTCCTAAATCAAGACTTGATCTCTCTCCTTCCTTCTGTTTCATTTTTGAATAATGGTTGGGATAAAATTCTATCTTGTTGTCTACTTCTTTGTCTAAAAATACTTCGTGTTTACATTCAAAGGGGGCATGATGTAGACACCTAATTTTGTCCCTCCCCGATAGGATTTTTACCATTTCATCTCCATATTACTACGTGTCCTCATCTGTATAATTATGTCCCACAAAATGCAAAAATAAAAAAAATTCAATAAATCTCTAACAAATTAAATCTCTAACCTTATCCTAACAAAACTCATCCATATCTACCCTACTACCCCATGTGACCCCCCAACCCCCACTTTCTTGTCCACAAAGAAAAGGGGGAAAAACATGCACACTACATCAGGATTAGGGAAGGGACCAAAACGATCATCATCTCATCTTTTCCACAGAGAGAAACTCATGGTCACTCTCAAATTCACAACACACCAAGACCACACACGATACCACCGAAGAGACAGGAGAGAGTGAATTGAAGAGACAGAAAAAAAGAAAAACGAGAGAGAGAAGACGTGTGAGAGAGAGAGTCAGTGAATCAAAGGTTTTTCAGTGAGAAACTCGCTCGAAATTAACTGAAAAGTCCCTTGGTTAATGCTTGATACCACTGCGGTGGAAATCTATCGACGATCGATCGAAAAACACCACTGTCATTGTAAATCCGGTTGTTTCTCTCTGATTTTTGGGACAGTCAAGCTCAACAGAGCTCCGACAAAATATAACAGTAAAGTGACATCTCCATCAGTGATCCATTTCAGTAAATCGACTTAAACAGACCCTGAGATGTCTAGAGTAGGTGTAGGTTTCGTCTCTCACATAATTGTTGGTTTGGGTTGTTGAAAAGAAGTAAAGGGTATATTAAAATTGGACTGGTTTCGTTGTTGGAAGTCAGAGTATATCGAAGTTTGAATGGTTTTGTTGTTGGGTCTGATTCAAGGTTCTTTGGTGCACGGATTCTGTCTTTTTGATTGACTGATATTTGGAATAAAATCATCATTGAGGTCCATTTCTACACTTTTCCTATTTTTATTTCATTGTTGATAGAATATGGTACAGTGAATGGAGTATCGTGTGTTGTTTGATCTTGATTGGTGATAAATTTCTACTTTGTTTGATTGGTTGCTTGATTTTCTTGATTATGAATTATGTAATGACATGATACCCCATTAAGGATTGAAAATTTTTTTTAGGGCGGGAATTGCAAAATGGATAAAAGTGAATATTGTCGTATTTTGATTCATTGTTGATGTTTAACGTGGTAGTGTCATGCTTTAAGTCGAAACGGATAGGAAAACGATAAGGGGTAGGCAAATATTTAGGAATTATGGAGTATTGAATGTTTGAATGTGAGTGTGAATGTTTCTTTCTAGTTTATCACATTTGATTCAAGTGTATTCAATTGGCTGGGGAATGCCCCGAGGTTTCATGTATTTATTCACCAGGGAATGCCCCGATGTACTATATTTTCAACGGAGGTTGGTGATCAAGGAACGAGACATTGGGTAAAGCATTGGAGTTTCGTCTAGGACTAGTTTAGAATAGGTTTTATATTTTTTGCATTTTTCTATTTCGGATTGTATAATTGGACTGGACACTAAATTTTGGATTGTTTTATTTTGTTTTGTTTGCTTAGTTGGTTGTGTTATGTGTTTTGTGTGGTTTATACATTCATAATGTCAAATTAGCCGATACGCTCCACCAAGCGACCGTGGTCGAACCACGGGATCGAGGGGTACCTAACACCTTCCCCTTGGTCAACAAAATTCCTTAGCCAGAATCACTGTTCGCAGATCAGTTTTTAGAGTCAAATAGTTTTGAAAAAGGATTTCCAAAAGTGACTTGTCACACCCGAATTATGCCAAGTGGCGACTCTTACTTTTGAATAAAAATAATCCTTTTTGTGAAACAAATCTTCATTTTGTCACTTCAATAATAAAAACCCTTTCAACCCTTAAAATCAATCTTTTAGTTGAAAAATGGGTGTGACACAAACAATATTTAAAGTTCAGAAAACCAAAGATTACTCCAAGAACATAGATCTTCCCATAGCTTCAGTATGTTTGGATAGTTTATGTTCTTCGACTCTCAGTGCTGTTACACCCCTTTTTCAACTCCAAAAGAATTGATTTATAGTTTCGAAAGGGTTTTTATTAAAGTGACACAAGATGAAAGTTGTTTCAAAAAGGATTCATTTTTACAATTAACTCCGAGTCGCCACTTGGGATAAATCAGGTGTGCCCAGTCACAATTAAAAATCCTTTTGAAAATGGTTTTGACTCTTTTAAATTGATCCGCGAACAGAGATTCCGGCTAAGGAATTCTGTTGACCGAGGGGGAGGTGTTAGGAACCTCTCGATCCCGTGGTTCGACCACAGTCACTTGGTGGAGCATATTGGCTAATTTGACATTACAAATGTATAAACCACACA
>NW_025890325.1:0-4838 GCF_002878395.1 Capsicum annuum | reverse complement strand
GGTGCCAGTCCGGCCCGATGGGATTTTGGGGCGTGACATTATGGCATCTCGATCAATTAACTCTTGTCCACAGATTGAAGCTTAGCTGTACCTAGAACATATGTAAGCAGAGTGGGTGGTTCCCTTCCATATACTACCTCAAAAGGTGTTTTTCCAGTTGAAGAATGGATAATTGTGTTATAGCAATATTCAGCCCATGATAACCATCTTTTTCATGTCTTCGGGTGAGAGCTAGAGAAACACCTTAAATACATCTCTAGACTTTTATTTATAACCTCCGTCTGTCCGTCAGTCCGAGGATGATAAGCAGAACTGAAATTGAATGTAGTCCCATTCAATTTGAATAATTCCTTCCAAAAGGAACATGTGAAAACTCGATCTCGATCACAAATAATGGATCTTGGCATTCCGTGTAATCGAAAAATCTGATCAAAGAAAATTTGAGATATAATCACAGCATTGTATGGGTGAGAGAGGGCAATAAAATGTGCATATTTGGACAACCTATCCACCACGACATATATATTGTTATTTCCTCTCGAGTTGGATAAACCATCTATAAAATCCATAGATATGTCTTCCTAAATTTGTTGTGGGATGGGTAAAGGTTGCAATAGGCAAGCAGGAGTGAGATTCTCAATTTTGTGTCTTTGGCAAACATCGCATTCTTGAATAAATTTCAGAATCTGCTTCCTCAATTTCTTTGAATAGAAATTAGCTCTAATTCGGTGGAGAGTTTTGTGGAAACCCTCATGTGTACCATTGTGGAATTGATCAATAATTACCTGTAATAAAGGAGAATTCTCATCCAAGTAAAATCTTTTTTTGAATTAGAGAACCCCATCATGAAACTCTCAAGGACCGATTGTCTCTCCTATTTGCACCAGATGAATGATTTCTTAAATCTTGGGACTGGAAGAATGTTCCTCTTTAATTGTCTCTAACCATACTGGATTTGGTTGAGAAATTGTCAACAAGCTTCCATTACAATCATCTTCATACCTCCGGGATAGAGCATCTACCACAATATTCTCTTTTCCTTTTTTGTACTCTACAATAAAATCAAAACCCATCAGCTTAAATAACCACCTTTGTTGAGCCGTCGTAGTGATATTTTGTGTCCACAAGTGCTTCAAACTTTAATGATCAGTCAATACCACAAATTATCTGCCTATGAGATAAGGCCTCCACTTCTGCACGGCAAGAACCAAAGCCAAAATTTTCTTTTCATAAGTAGACAAAAATAAGTTCTTTCCATGTAAAGCTTGGCTAAGATATGCGATGGGTTTCTCTTGTCGCAGTATGACGCCGATACTAGACCCGGAGGCATCACATTTTATCACAAATTGTTTTGAAGAATTTAGTAAGGCCAAAACTAGAACTTGAGTCATCACTTCATTCAACTGACCAAAGGCTTCTTCTTTCTTGAGCATCTTTGTAAGAGGACCAACTATTTTGCCAAAATTTTGTATGAACTTACTATAGTATCCACAAAGTCCCAAAAATCCTCTCATAGCTTTGGTCGTGATCGGTTTTGGCCAACTTGAGATAGCTATAATTTTTTCAGGATCCACTGCAACTCCATGGTTAGAAATAAGATGACCCAGATATTTAATCTCTCGTCTCCCAAAGAGATATTTTTCCATTTTAACTAATAGTTTATGAGCTTGTAAAATAGAAAAAATTATCTCCAAGTCCTTTAAATGACCATCCCAAGTCTTGCTATAGACCAAAATATCATCAAAGAAAACCAAAACAAAATTTTCGAAGATAGAACTTAAATACCTTATTCATAAGGGACTGAAATGTAGATGGCGCGTTGGTCAAACCAAACGGCATTACTAAGAATTCATAGTGACCTTCATGGGTACGAAATGCAGTCTTCTCCACATCTTTTAGATGGACTCGGACTTGATAATAGCCTGAACGAAGATCCAATTTTGAGAAAAATTGTGCTTCATGTAACTCATCTAATAATTCATCAATTACTGGGATTGGAAATTTGTCCTTAATGGTGATCTTGTTCAATGACCTATAGTCAACAAACATTCACCAAGAGCCATCGTATTTTTTAACAAGGATCACTGGTGAAGAATAAGGACTGGTGTTGGGGAGAATAAATCCAAATTTCAGCAGACCAGTCACAATTTTCTCTATTTTTGCCTTCTGAAAATAAGGATACTTGTAAGGTTTTATTGAGATCGGACTGCATCCACCTAACAAAGGAATGTGATTATCTTGAGCCCGAGAAGGTGCTAAAGTTTTTGGTTCCTGAAGCACCTGGTCATACTTTCTTAGGATGTTTTGCACCTCCGGCAGGATCACTTCTTGTTCATTCAAGGAAACTGAATCGGTGTGCATCTTTAGAAGGACAACCAAACAATTTTTTGACTGAGAGAATGAACTTGTGGATCTTCCAGCACCCTACTTTCTGAAGGAGTGGCCCCTTGTAGAGTGATCTCACGACCTCGCACAAAAAATTTCATAAGAAGTTTGGAAAAGTCCCACATGATAAGACCAAGTGTTTCCAGCCATTGTGTACCAAGCCACCTCACACCCTTCTAATGGTAACAAAAAGACATCAACAAACAATGATGCTCCAGGAAGGACAATTGGAACCTGGTTGCATTTGCCTTGACTAACGAGTTTCTCACCTGATGCTACCAAAACTTCAAAGTTTCTTTTATTTACGAGTAGCAACCTAACCTTAGAAGCAAACTAATTATTTATAAAATTGTGTGTGCTTCCAGAATCAATTAACACAGTAGCAACATGACCATATATCTTTCCTCTCAATCGCATTGTTCATGGATTAGAAGTACCTGCTAGTGCGTGAATTGAAATAACAGGGGTATCATGAGAGTCTTGGTTTTCTACCTTCATCTCTACATCTCCATCGCCTTCATCAAGCACTACTTGAATAGAGAAAAGTTTTTTACATCTGTGTCTCGGATCAAATTTTTCATTACATCGAAAACACAATCCCAGCCTCCTTCTCTCATTCAGTTCCTCAATGCTTAATATTTTAACTATAGGCGTTAGGGATGTATTTGTTGGTTGTAGAGATGGTCCCGACTGCTTTGACATCATTGGCATTTTCCGTTGTATGAGTAACTTTGCTTCATACAGACGGGCAAGGCCTATTGCTTTTGAGAGAGTTTTCGGACGCAATGCCTGAACTTCTGTACGAATCGAGCCCTAAAGGCCACTCACAAAACAATTGACCTTTCCTCCGGTGTTAAGCATCCCATTTTTGAAAGAAGTTTTTTAAAATCCACTTGATAATCTTGAACGTTTCCCTTCTGCTGCAGTTTTGTTAGCTCTCCAAAGAAATTCGTGTATTGGTTTGGCCCATATCTCACATGAAGTCCCTCTTTAAAGAGGTCATTCCAGGAGACCTCAAGTGTGTCTTCCCTTAGCAGTTGAAACCACATCTGTGCTTTCCCTTCTAAATAAAAAAAGGCAATAGAAACTCTTTCCTCATCAAGTGTTTCATGAAATTGGAAGAATTGTTCTGCTTTGCAGAGCCAACCCGTAGGATCTTCATCCTCTTTGAATCGAGGGAAGTCTAACTTCATTGGTTTGACACTGCCACCTGACGTAGCCTTGCTAGTCGTAGGTGGTTAACGACTACGAAAACTACCTACAAAAGAATTCTCTCCTTGTTTTTGAGGTTTAGACAATAATCGCTCCATCTAAGGAAGAATGTCACTCAACTTCTGGGAAAGGGCTTGTTGCCCCTCCGTGACAGATTAAACTTGGTTGGAGAGGGTCTGAACGTTATCTTCTAAACTTGCTACGCGTTGATCCATAATTTCTGTCAAGCTCTAATACCTTTGTGGAACGTGATTTCTTTTAGGCCCTATGATTAACGATAGCAACAAAGAATAAAGAAGGAAAGATGATTGATGATTGATGATTGATCTAATTAGGAGGAGATCAGCTTCTGCCAAGATAAACTTGAAGGATTGTTTGCAGAGAAAAAGTGATGTCCTCTTATTGATGCAACATTGACTTATAATAGCACTTGCAACGTTAAACTAGAACGTGCGTAACAACTCAGCTACTCAAATGTAAAAATATCAACAACTACTTTCAAAAGAAATAGACTCCTAATTAAATTAAAACATGTGAAAAAAATAAACTGTTGGAGAAGGTGTCTGTTAAAATTGTGGCATCAGCCTGACACGTAATAATGTTTTAATTTTCAAGCAGAACTTCAAAGCTTTGAGCGTCAATACGTCTGTTCAAACCTCCCGAATATCCACGACTTCTAAATTCTAGGTCTACCACTATTTAAAAAGTAGAATGTTTGGGTAATCAAATAATAGTCGTTATTTTTTTTTTTGGAAGATCTTAATAGTCTGATTGGTCGTCTACCTGAACTTAAACCTCTTATTGATTGCATTCGATTCCTCACTTTCTAATCCCCTGCATTTCTCTTTCCCGCCTCTATGTAATAAATTTTTATACAAAATAAAACAGAGTTTAAGTTTTATGGATCGTCAGTGTGCAAAATATTATACGCTATCAGGTAAATTTAATCTGTTATTGTAGGTTGCCTAATTTTTTTTACATAAACACTGAAAAGAAAAAAATGAATAACTTTCAATAGCAAATCAAGTTTATCTAATAGTATAAAATATTTTGTACATTATGTACAAAATTTAAATTCTTAAAACTTATAAAATTTTATGACAGCAATCTGAAAACATGCTAGAATATTTGAATTTCCATATCAATGATTAATTCTCAATAATAAAGGTTGAAAATGACAGTTATTTTATTGTGTTTAAGTTTTGTGCATCGTCAGTGTATAAAATATCATACACTATCAG
>NW_025890324.1:0-5175 GCF_002878395.1 Capsicum annuum | reverse complement strand
AAAAATTACTGATTATGGAATATGGTCCTTGTTTTGTACCTTTGAACCAATATTCGTTGGCACTTACCAGGAATTATTGATTTTCATCCTGAATTGCTTATACATAGTGGAGCATTAATGTCTCGGATATGAGTATGATTTCGAATAGCATAATTGATCTCATTAATTAATATATTTGCGTAGATTGAAGCCATTGAAGGTTATTTGATTGGTGTTCTACGAGTTGTGAGGTTGAGGAAAGTGTTGTTAGCCAGGTAAGTGAGAGTTTAAGCTTTGATGTTTGCTTTTCAACCTACTTTATAAGAATTATATATATATAAATATATTTTTCTGCCTAGTCCATGTGTTGGGACAAGCGTGAACTTGGTAGAATCAGTGGTCTCTGACTTGCAGTGGTTATGTATTTTGTATAGTGCAGTGAGAATTACTTAGTGGTAATATATGAGATGATGTTGGGGCGTTGAATATATTTTTTTTGCTGCCGCTATAGTCTTTAGAGATACACATAGCTACCGTAATATGTATCTCCCTTGACATAAAAGAGAGAAAGTGGGATCGGAAAGAACATTTGTCTTTTGGTATGTACGTGTAGCTGTGTGTTTTTTTTCAACCATTCCTAAAAAAAACAATTAGCCCCCCTTATTGACAACAATTAGCGCACTTTGTTGACCAGACAAATAAATAAATAATAAATAAATCAATATAATAAAAGCAAACAAATAAAAAATAAATAAATAAATAATTTATCAAATATATTTTTCTTCCAACATATCCCTTAGATTTAGGAAAAGATTAGAAAAAGTCAATGCAAACGCAGCTTGGCAACATTTTGATAGCACGATAAGTTTATTTGCTCCTTCGTGCGGCCCGAAAAGTGGAGCTTCAGAACCTCCAGTGTGTTTGGCATCATAACTGGCACGGGGCTCAATACTGATAATATCTTAATGGTAGAATCGGATACATTTTGTATACCCAGTATTGGTTGAAATAATCTATCAGGCTTCCACATCAAAGTTTGTAGATCATTAGACAGTGAGGACATGTAGTTTGGGCAAAATCGGCTTATAGTAAAGAACCCAGAATAATCACTAGGATATTCGTAATGAAGATGTTTCAATTGTTTCAACTCCCAAACAGCTGAAGGAATATTTCTTATGCTGGTACTTTTAACATATAGGGTCTCTAGACATTTGAGCTTGACAATGCTATTTGGCACTTCTTTAAAAAAAGGCCCCTCCAACCCCAGATAGCGCAAGCAACTCATGTTCCCAAATATATTCGGGATAGTGACTTTTTGATAAAAAATATCATAAACGACAACAACCAGCACTTGTAAAAATTTGAATTCAAAACAAGCCATTAGAGAAAATATGCAAGGGTTTTTTGTGAAACAAAAAAGTGCACGAAGCTTCTTAGGCTTAGGATTTGAACGAAAGAAGTCATTCATGAGATTATCAGAGTAGAAAGTAGTTCTTCACAGCCTAGCAACATTGTAGGGATCACCAGACACACTATGCTTGGTGTGAAAGAAGTTACTTTCCTTGCCCAATTCGATGCACAAACTATGTAACAAGTCATGTATGCGGTAACTTGAAATTCTTCCATCATATGTCCTTTTGGCAACTTGAATCAAGTTTCTAGAAACCAAATCATATAGGACATCCTCTGCCAAATCTTCAGCCTCTCGCCTATTACCACTATTTACTACTATCAACTTCTCAGGAATTCACATGTTTTTCAAATCAAAAGCACGAATTTCATGGTCCTCGAGGTAAAGGCCAAAATACAAGAAACACAGCCATGATGCAATGGGCGAATCATTGTAACTCAAAGCCAATACCTTAGCACATCCATTATGAATTTTATGACCCATACTCTCAAGTACTCTCTTCTATGCATGTTCTGTCCTTTCTCTTGCTCTTAACATGCCTGCAGTCACCACAATGGCTAGTGGTATACCTCCACATCTCCCAACTATATCTCTACCAATATTAACCAAGTTTGGGGAAGCATGGCCCAATCGTTTTTATCAAAATGAAATATTTTATGTTATTTCCCATAATATAGTCGGGTATGCAGAATCTGTATATTACAACAACTTCAACTCGAGTTCAAGTATAAACAAGAACACAATGAAGTATCAAATACCCTCAACACAAGATCAAAATGACCTTTCCAAGAGGTGTATTTATTTTTCAGAAAAATAAAGATGAAACAGAAATTGAATAGGCCAAGTCGTCCGAATTCACGGAGTTTCCTTAAGGAAATAATTCTCCTCACTATACCCGAGGTTGTGGAATTTTTCCTCCCAGGATAAAATGGCCTTCAATCTGACAATAGCGGTACCTCAAATAGGCGGATTCTTCGAACGCACAGAACGCTTTGATTGATCACACAGAATATTTGTAAAGTAAAGCAGAGTGTTTTTAGATTAAACTATTTGGTCAAATCTGCCAAATTTAGATAATCATTAAAAGACTTTTCACCTGAAGTCTTATCCTTGTTTACTAAACATTGTCTACATCATGTGAATGGGTTGGGTATTTGACAATGTTGAACATATCCGACACAACTTTGTTTGATCTCCTTGAACCTAGCTCTTGGGATCTCTAGTCTGCTAGGTAGAGTTACTGCCATGCTGACTCGTCCTAGGCCTTAAATCTATTCCCTTGGATGTTCTTTCCACTCCTTCTCTAGATAGGCCTTTTGTAAGTAGATCTGGCCTACTATCCTTTGACTTTACATAGTTAATACTGATAATTTCACTAGAGAGAAGTTCCCTAACGGTATTATGTCTCCGTCGTATGTGACGAGATTTACCGCTGTACATCATGCTTCCTGCCCTACCTATTACCGCTTGGCTATCACAGTGTATACATACTGGTGCCATTGGCTTGGGCCAATACGAAATATCTTTCAAGAAATTCCAGAGCCATTCTGCTTCTTCACTGTCTTTATCTAATGCGATAAATTCAGATTCCATTATAGAGCGAGCGATACAAGTCTGTTTGGATGATTTCCAAGAAACTGCTCCTCACCGATAGTAAATACATATCCACTTTTGGATTTTACTTCGTTCGATCCGGTAATCCAATTTGCATCATTATATCCTTCAATTACCGCAGGATATTTATTATAATGCAAAGCATAGTTTTGAGTGTATTTAAGATACCCCAAAACTCTTTTCATTGCCATCCAATGAGTTTTGTTGGGATTACTCGTGTACCGACTCAATTTACTAATAGTACAGGCTATGTCTGGTCATGTACAGTTCATTATATATATTAAACATCCCAATACTCTTGCCTACTCCAATTGTGAGTCACTTTCACCTTCATTCTTTCGAAGGGCAAAGTTCACATCCAATGGAGTCTTGGCAATACCTAATGCCATATACTTGAACTTGTCAATCACTTTTTCGATATAATGAGACTGTGACAATGCTAACCCTTGTGGAGTTCGATGGATTCTTATACCTAAGATCACATCTGCAACTCCAAGGTCTTTCATATCAAACTTGCTCTCGAGCATTCGTTTTGTTGCATTTATGTCAGAAATGTCTCTACTAATGATTAACATATCACCCACATATAAACAAACAATGACTTGGTGATTTGGAGTGTCTTTAATGTAAACACATTTATCACATTTATTTATCTTAAATTCGTTTGCCAGCATGGTTTGGTCAAACTTTGCATGCCATTGCTTAGGTGTTTGTTATAGTCCATAAAGTGACTTAACAAGTTTACACACCTTATTTTCTTTTCCTGGAACCACAAAACCCTCAGGTTATTCCATGTATATCTCTTCCTCCAAGTCTCCATTTGGGAATGTAGTCTTTACATCCATTTGATAGATTTGAAGATCATATACCGCCGCCAAGGCAATTAACATTCGAATCGAGGTTATCCTTGTTACTGGCGAGTATGTATCAAAGTAATCAAGGCTTTCCTTCTGTTTGAAACCTTTTACTACAAGTCTTTCCTTATATTTGTCGATAGTACCATCCGCCTTTATTTTTCTTTTGAAGATCCATTTCGAACCTAAAGGTTTATTTTTGGGAGAAAGGTCAATCAATTTCCATGTATGGTTGCTTAAGATTGAATCTATCTCACTATTGACTGCCTTTTTCCAAAAGAATGAATCTGACGACGACATCGCTTCTCTAAACGTTTGAGGCTCATTTTCTAGGAGAAATGTTACAAAATCTGATCCAAACGAAGTTAACTTTCTTTGACGTGTACTACATCTTGGATTTTCTTCATTATGTACATTCTCACTTGGTTCATCTCGAGGTCGTTTAGATCCTCTACTAGACTATTCATGTCTAATTTTATACGGGAAAATATTTTCAAAGAATTCATCATTGTCTAATTCAATTACCGTATTTTCATTAATATCCAGATGCTCGGATTTATGAACCAAAAATCGACATGCTTTACTACTTTTTGCATATCCTATGAACACGCAGTCTACCATTTTACGTCCTATCTTAACCTTTTTAGGTATAGGAACTTGAACCTTCGCTAGACACCCCCACACTTTGAAATATTTAAAGTTGGGTTTCCTTCCTTTCCATTTTTCGTAAGGAATTGATTGTGTCTTACTATGGGAAACTCTGTTGATTATACGATTGGCCGTAAGGATAGCCTCCCCCCATAAGTTTTGCGGTAAATCAGAACTTATAAGTAAGGCATTCATCATTTTCTTCAAAGTTTGATTTTTTCTTTCCGCAATTTCATTAGATTGAGGTAAATATGGGGTCGTAGTTTGATGGATTATTCCATTCTCTACACATATTTGCGCAAAGGGAGATTCCAATTCTCCACCCCTATCACTTCTTATTATTTTGATCTTTTTGTCTAACTGATTTTCAACTTCAGTTTTATACTGCCTAAACACATCTATTGCTTCATCCTTACTATTTAGCAAGTAGATATAACAATATCTTGTGCAATCGTTAATAAAAGTTATGAAATACTTTTTCCCACCAAGTGATGGTGTTGACTTCATATCACAAATATCAGTGTGTATTAAGTCTAAGGGATTGGAATTTTTTTCAACGGACTTATAAGGATGCTTTGCATACTTTGATTCCACACACGTTTGACACTTTGATTTATTGCACTCAAAGTTTAGAAAAACTTCTAAGTTAATCAGTTTTTGTAACGTTTT
>NW_025890323.1:0-1036 GCF_002878395.1 Capsicum annuum | reverse complement strand
AAACCCTGTAGATCCATGTGGTAGCCACAACTCCTTTGGCTTAGGCTTTAAGCCTACCGCAGCAGATAGAAAATGGGCAAAAGAGCAGAAGAAGAAGGCTTGGAAATTGACAAGTCCGATTCCACACATTAGCCAATCTTTCACGAAAGCTCAAAAGGAAGAAAATCAATACCCATATGCTAACAAGGATATGGATGAAATATGTCAAGGTCTCAAGGAAATGTTTTATGAAATAAACATAGTTCAGATGGGCAAAGGCCCTAGCCATGCAGATGTGCAGTTCGTCGGCCCAAATATCAAGCTCACTAACTAGGAAGTCACTCTTCTCCCCACAAGGAAGGAGTCTTGGTAGTTTATTTTGTTGTTTCGTTTTTCTTTCTTTTGTTAGTTTAGTTGCTCTGCTTTCATGTTAACCCTCCTATCCTTTTCGATTCAACTAAATAAAATTCAAGTTTTCTAGTAAATTTATCTTTTCTTCCCTCTTTTAATTTTTATTTTTTTTTAATCTTATTTTAGTTATGTTAATACTGGCTTCGATAACATGGCATGTGCGTGGAGTTCACATTTAGATCCTAAAAAGTTGTCTAATCTCGAATCAGCAAACCAAACGGTAGATGAATACGATGAAGGTGAAGTTGATAAGGAAGTCAAAAAAGGATTGGATCAATTTGAGGATAAGCCCAAACCCAATTTAAATGACATTGAGATAATAAATTTGGGAACCGGTGAGGCGTTTAGAGAAATAAAAATAAGTATTCATGCAGATCAGAATATCAGGAATGATATTATTCAGATTTTGATCGAGTATAAGGATATTTTTGCTTGGTCTTATGATGATACGCCGGGTCTAAGCACGGATTTGGTAGTCCACAAACTGCCTACATACCCTGATTTTTCACCGGTCCAGCAAAAGCAAAGAAAGTTTAAAACTGACGTGAGCGATAAAATCAAAGAGGAAATCATGAAGAAATTGAATGCGAACGTGATCAGGGTCGCTCAGTACACCACATGGTTGGCTAATGTGGTGCCCGTACCG
>NW_025890322.1:0-4210 GCF_002878395.1 Capsicum annuum | reverse complement strand
TTTTTAATCGATATGACACCTTTAACGTAAGCCTCATTTCTATGTGATAAACATGTCATATCAGCACAAAAGGGTGCCAAAAATACACTAAAATTGAGTTCAGGGAGTAATAGGCCCCTTGTGAAGTTAGAGTGTGTCGTGACAAATTTGATTGTAGTTCGGAAAGATACTGAATGTTTATTTTTAAAAAAATTGAATTTTATGATCTTAAATTAAGATGTGTGTAGTTTATTAAATCTCATAGTCTTAAACTTGTCATATAGAGATTAAAATCAGAAAACTTACTATTAAATATTAAAAGAGACGCTTTTTTTAAAACAAATCAAAAAGAAAAATAAAACATGATTCGAGATCGAAGGAGTAATAACAGAGTTGAAAATTATATTAGTCTCTTAATTCCCACTAACAGGTCATTGCTTGATTGCAAAAGTTCTAAACAGAACGGAAAACTTTTAAAATTTGTACATTTATATAAGTACAAATGATCTTATTACTGATAAAAGAATAGATTTTAAATTAAATTATTTTTAAATATAAAAAATTATATCACATAAATTAGATATAGTAAAAAGTTTGGAATTGCTAGCACGTGTAACTTACATTGGATGATGGCCAATATTTCCTAAATTTGTGTGTAGTACTAATTTGGATTGTGATGATAAAGCTCAAACTTCAAAGAAGAAATATTGTTAAAAGACCTCTTACAAGTACAAATAGTTGAAATTTTGCCAATGTCTGTGACTGTGTGTGTCAGATCCCAAAAGTATAACTCTTTTACTTTTGGAATCTGTACCATATTAGTACAATGATAAGGTAAAAGTATATGAAATTCTTGTGGGGAATAGACATATACTTAGATTTGTTAAGTGACATGAGGGAAAAAAAAAAAAAAAAACATTAAAATGGCATTTGTGGGGGCTTCTTCTTGCTTTTTCCAGCAATATTGTACAAAAGAAATAACCAGAGGAGCTAAATTTCATGTACTTACAATAATTGTTAGTTGAAAGAGATACACATGACCTAATTTGTGAGATTATGACCAATCAAGATTGTAATGAAGTATAAGTGCCAATTATCTTGAATTCTCATTATAAAATTCATTTTGTTAAGAAGCAGTTTACTCTTAAAATAGGACTTTACGAGACTATGGAGCATAATTTTCCATCAGGTCGATTCATATGAATGTAAGTTATAGTGAAATGTAGAGAATAACTATATGATCGACACAGAATATAGACATATATATATATATATATATATATGTCTATATTTGATTTAAGAATATAAATTTTGAGCCCATCGAATCAAATTAAAATTCTTTCAAGAGTTTAGCTTTTTATTATACCAATCATTTCTATCGCTAAACAATAAAAAGTATTTGTGAATTTTATGTAACGATTATTATTTTTCTTTTTGAAAAAAGTAATATGATAAGACGTTCTATATTAAAAGACTCTAAATAGATGGAAGACTTAGTTTTCTCGCTTGTCTTAATTTGTTTAGTTTCTTCTAATGAAAGTGGTGCTTAGACTAGTATCCAATTTTTTTTATTTTTTTTTGTGTGTGAATTTAATTAATCCCATGATCAATAATTTAAATCGAATGATTAAAAGGGTAGCACTAGAAAAATGTAGAACCTAAGACAACATAATTATTCACATGTAAATGCCAAGAACTTCCAAGCAAATAGTTGTTGATTGACTTGATTATTTTGCTGACCTAGTTGAGGACGGCCAATTTGTCAAATCCATGAATAATTAGAAGCAAATTTCTGTGGATGCATTTGATTAATTAATTAATTAATTAATAGACTATAGAGAATATTTTAGGTTAATCAGTGAGTAGGGTAAAAGTGAACATTAGCTCGGTAGGTATGTGTGGTGGAATGTAATGGAAGGAAAATGATGTTCAAAATTGACCACATGGATGGTTGCTTACAATTAAAAAAATATTTCTTCTTTTCATGATTTAATAATAATAGATATATAATAAAAATGTACTCAGGGATCATTTGATCGGGAAACAATTATTTCGAAATAATTAATTTTGGGATTAGTTATCTCATCATATATATGTGATAATTTATTACAGCGCTATGATGTAAATAATGGAGTAAATAATCAAGATATTAACTAATACCTCCAACCAAGTATGAAATAAAATAATCTTTTATCTCGAGACTATTTGTCCTTTATACCTCACACCAAACGACTCCTTAATCTTCTCTCTCTTTCTATACTTGTTAATTTTTTTCGTGATTTATTCATTTCCCTTTTTTATAACGTGCACTTTTGGACCTAATTAGTTAAATATTCTTTATCCTGAATATATATATATATATTACATATAAAAATTATATTAAATGTAACAATAATAATGATATAGCGATGTAGTCTTATAAATAACGTTTGAAAAAGGTGATTTATATTTTGATCATCCGATATGAACTCTTGAGTAATTCAAGTAAAACATATCAAATGAAAGAAAATAAATAGAGAGTCCTAGGGAAAAAAAAAATTTACTATAGCAACACCAAATACACCATCATAACCAAAGCAAACAATAATAATAAATAAAAAATTGAGAATTTAATTCATGATTCATTCATTTCCCCCCTTGTTATTATTAATAACTTCACTTTAAATTTCGAGTCGTGGTCAATCCATGAACCTTCCAAGGGTAGGGGCCTTGGTGCACCATTTCCCTACTTGGTCGGCTACATTATTTGAATTTATTTTCTCTCTCTATATATATTTGGACGTCGATATAAAATTTGAAGTGGATAAGTTATATTAGTTTTGAGTTAATATTACATATAATTAGAAATATTTAATAATTATCTTTAATAGAATTTAATTTTTTTTATTTTTTGAGTTCACGTGAATCTATAACTGATTGTTTAGATCCGCCCATCATAACATCATGCACATTTCATTGTCACCCTTAGCTAGGCTGTTACATCCTTACCATCCACATTATATGCAAAGTACTCTCCTTTATGCAAATTGAAAGTGCGTGTTATTATTTTTAGAGATTATTAAATAATGACGTTACTAACAATTTAACCAATGAAAATAGAAACAATTAGTTGAAATTAATCTCGGTGATAATGATTAGCCACCCAGTAATCTCTTAAAATGATTATGGTTAGGAGAGTGTAATTGTACGTGTTTCTATGGATTCAAGAGTACCTTAATCTATTAAGTTTAAAATAAAATGAAAATTTTCTCATTAATTATATTGCTGTCTTTTACATCATGCAATTATAAATTAGTTGTAATTTTTAATTTACATATTTACTTCCAATTTTTTTGAAAGAAGTCAAATATTTGATTTCTATATACTCTACTGTTTGAATTTATTTTCCTTCTGCTTCAAAAAGATATTTTTCTCATATTTTGATAATTTTTTAGTTATATATTTCGCATAATATATTTAATAATATAAAGTTGAAAAATATTACACAACACTGTGCATAAACTTAATTTTTTTTTCGTGATCAATTAAATTAAGATAAATAAACGGAAAAGAAGAAAATAATTGGTTTAATCAAGCAAAATTCACATAAATCCCAAGAAGTTTATCTCTAATTACACTCTATCCCTATTCTTTTCTAAATTACAAATAATCCCTTATTTTGTTATTTCAGATACATAATTAGCATCCGAATACATAATTTTGAACTTAAGAATATGACACTTAATTACTCTATTTTTGCTTGGATACATAATTAGCTTCGAATACACAATTTTAAAGTTGAGATACATAATTTTAATTACTGAGATACATCTATTTCTAAAACTATTTGATCGATATATATATAATATATTAACTAGATCAAAAGGAGATACATAATTAAAATTATGTATTCAAAAATTTATGAATTTCTCAATATATCCGATTGTTTTAAAAAACAAAAAATTTAGGTAATTAATTAAAAAAATAAAAATTTTATGTATTTCTTTTTAGTAAAAATAAGTTATGGTCAATTGGGATATTCAAAGCAACAGTTGTCGGCGGCCTTAGCTGGGAAATTTTCTTACCCCCATAATGCATGTGGGCTCCTTGTGAAGATATAAACGTGTCATTTACTCTTTCTTCACACTTGCTTTCCAATTTCAATCATTATTTTGTAAATTTTTGTATAACATTTGCTACAAATCAATTTCACAAACTACAACAACAACAATAAACCCAGTGTATTCCCACT
>NW_025890321.1:0-3222 GCF_002878395.1 Capsicum annuum | reverse complement strand
CCATACTGATTTTCTTAATTTCGCCTAACTTTTGCTTATCGATGGAACGAGTTGCCTGACGTGTTCCACTGACGTGTTTCAAGGAAGCAGTAAACAGAAAGTAAAGAACACAATGATTTTTAAGTGAAAAATACCCGACTCAAAAGGTCTAAAAAAACCACGACCTGCACCTCTACAGGATTTAACCCCAACTTCACTAAAAAAACTCCGAGCCTCAACAACGACTGATTACAAAACTCTTGTAACCAACAACTAGGAATTATAAACTCTAATTCCTATAACTCAACAACTAGGAATTATAAAATCTAATCCCTATAACTCAACAACTAGGAATTATAAACTCTAATTCCTAACTACACACACCTCCCAAGGAGTCTCTGAGTTTTACCCAACTCGAAGACTAGCTCCTAATTCAGTTTATAACACACTGAAACTAATATTACATGAATAGCTCAAACACAATGAACAAATCTAAAAATCAACGCTAAAACTCTTAGTTGGATTCTATACTGAGGACCAGGTTCTTCAACGTGTTTCTTCAGTAATTGAGTAGCACTTCGTGAAGTCAATTTATCGATTGAGCTTTTCTGCCTTTTAAGTGCGTGAATTATTCTAGCTGCTGCATCTTCTATTTAAGCACAACTCTCCAAAGAGTCATTCTTTATTTCAAACTCCTACTTTAATTAGGTATCTTATTGCATAGAGTTCTACTTCAAGTGAGACTCCTTCTTCAATTCCAACTCTTGTCTCCTTAGTGTTGTAGTAAAACTCCAACTCTTTTGAATTCTTCAATTTTTAGAATCTTTCTTGTTCCACACATTGGTCTCTTAAGGATATGCTTAGAAGTGAAACTCCTTCTTCATATAGGACTCCTTTTTCAACTCAACTTGATTTCCCTTATCATCAAGTGTTTGAATCAAATTCAACTTGTTTCATTTATATTGTCATTCATCAAAACTTCAAGGTTCCAACATCTTCTCAACAATACCTTTAAATTCCTAAATGTGTTGGGATTGTAGAAGCTTAAGACTACATAAATTGTCGTAATATGTGTATTGGTTTGGTGAATTGTCCATTGAAGTTGTGACCTTTAGTTCTTGATGTAGGTTATTTAATGTACCGTTGTTGGCATCTATTTTTATCTGAATTGAGTATTCTTCTGGTTATTAGTAGATCTCTTCCATTATGAAAATGAATGGTCCGGTAAAATCAACAAATTTTTTTAGTTAAATAGTCTGTCAGTTGATTTTAAATTGTGTAAAAAATTATGGAAATAGTTACCATATCACAATATAAAATGGATGAATAAAATATTATTTGACGATAAACAATAGGGACGCGAATATTGAATTATTGATGGATTGTAATTCATAAGGTAGTACAAAGTAAGGAATTTTTGTAAATCAAACGGTACTAAGAGAAAGCAGGGACGTACTATAATAATAATAATAATAATAATAATAATAATAATAAATAAGTACAAAATGCGGGAGAGACCGAATTTTCTTTTACTTCAATTCAATACCTACAGAAAGGAAGTACAGAAAGCAAGAAGTGGAGAAGATGGATATCATGATGTTATTGATGCTTACCCCAAAATCACAACCACATAAGCCATGGCTAACCGTTATTCGCTTTCAGGCATTGCTATTGCTACTCTCATTTTCGCCCTTTTTACTCTCCTCCCCATTCACCCCTTACACTAATTATGATGACGACACACTCTCACACCATTAATCATTCCCCATCATCACTACAATCACGCGGCTGGCAGCAAGATTATCGGCTGGCGACACTACAACCACGCGGCTAGAAGCAAAATTATCGACTGGCGACAAGATTATAAAGTAGGACCAACATTACATATCTCCTCCCCACCCACCCCTTACACTAATTATGATGATGACAACATCTATACTCACTCTCACACCATTAATCATTCCCATCATCTACCGCATTAATTATTCCCATCATACGCGACTGACAGCGAGATTATCGGCCGGCGACAAGATTATAAAATAGGACCAACATTCATCTACTACATTAATTATTCCCGTCATACGCGACTGACAGCAAGATTATCGTCTGTCGACAAGATTATAAAATAGAACCAACATTACGATGAAGCATCAGTGTTACGTTTAAAAGTACCAGGACATATGCCAGTTTATAAATTTACATCTACGTAAAAAAAAAGTTTATAAATCGACATTGCGCCCCGATTACATATATGATTCCCCCTATAAAATTAAATTGCAAATAAATTTCTTTCCAATTACCTTGGAATTTTTATTTTTTTCTCGTGGAATTTCATGTCATTCACATTTTTTGGTAATGAATAACACAAACACCATTTTATATAATAATAAAAAAGAATAAATTCAAGTTATGAGATATAATTATATGTATGTAATACTTACCTTAGATAGTATTATAACAGTTCTATTTATTAATATTACAAAGAGTTGAATAATTTATTCAGAATTTTAAAATATTTCATGGTTACTTGATTTGCCTCTGCGTAGAAGACTTCTCAATTAGACTCCTAACTCATGTTTCCTTATGTATTTATTAATTGATTTATTCATTTCTGATGTAATTGATCAGGAACGTGAGTTGAATAGAACAGTTTTGAGCAAGTTTAAAATTTCAACCTCACTCATTAGTGTCTTCTTTTTCTTTTTGTGCATCAATATTTTATGGTATAAATTCATTATTCACGTTATGAATTACAAACTCTTTTGTTCCATGAAAATACCTTATTTTGTAAAAACTTTATTTTGATTTGACATTATTTAATCAGGGCGAAGTTTAAGACATAAGAAAAAACTTTGTTATGTTTACAAAATTAACCATGCTAAAGTAATATTAATGCAACGTTTTAGTTGACTTTTCTTATTAAATGTGATTGAATAAGAATAAATTGGGGATGATACCGTTAAATAGTTGTCAAATTAGGAAATATAACACTCTTTTTGTGACGACTAAATGGAAAAGGATGACACATAGAAAAGGAGGAAGTATTAATGAGTTTTAACATTATGGTAATTTTTCACTTATTTCAAGCTGTCTAATTATGATATTTTGGTAATTTATGCTTCACTTACTTCACTGTATAAGAACGTATTTACCAAAATGGCAGGTAGCAATTGATGATAAATATATTGGTAATTATATTTCATTAATCTAGAATATAATTAATGGAACACACTCTTTTTAACC
>NW_025890320.1:0-8745 GCF_002878395.1 Capsicum annuum | reverse complement strand
TTTTTTTCTTTAATAAGCAATTCTATGTTTTTACTTTCTAGAACTAAAATATGAAAATAAATAACTTTTACTATTTTTCCATTTATTTTTTCATTGAGTAATATTTTCTTTTAGGATATATAGTTACTTGGGCAAGTTTGCCATAAGGACACTATGGAAAAATATTTTGCCAAAGTTCCAAACTTGATGAATAATTTGTCAAAAAGACACTTAATCCACATCTTCATCAACTTTTCCAACTTAACAACTTCACCCACAAATTTTATAATAATTCACTTTAACCCAATACTTCCAACTTAATAAATCCATCCACAAGTTTTAAATAATACACTTCAACCCACTCCATCATCCACCATTAGATATATAAAAATATCTAGGTTTCCAAAAATATTAAATAAAAAAATCCAAAAGCTAAAATAGAAGGTGGTTGTTTTCTCTCCAAAAAGCTCTAATTCCGGCCACTTTTCCGGCGTTATTTTCCGACGATCAGCTCTAAATCAGTCCACAAACATCATAAGTTTGTCTATTGCACCCATTGTTACCCCATTTGTTTGGTATCTTCTCAAACACACTTTCCACCATTGTTAAAAAGCTTGAAACCATTCACATTACTCAAAAGCACTTTAGAAAGTACATTACAGCAGCTCAGGCAACTCCAAATTCATTTCTCTATTCCATAAACCCAAGGATCGTTGATTAGAAGCAATATTTGTAATTTCACAATTTTCGTACGGAAAGCTGCCCAGTCACCGACCATTAATCGTCATTCATCGACCGTCAATATAACCCGACCTAGACTATAAGCATAATCTACCATCGACCAAAGCCTAATTCTACGATGTCTATTGCAGAATTTATTTTGATTTCTGGTGATTTCATGGGAGAATGGGTGGAGACTCCCAAATGCTGGAAATGAAAATCTTTTACCAAGGTGACAATCCCCGTTGTTGTTCGCCGCAACAGTTCATATGACAAATTGGTTGCAAGAGTAATGCAGAGTGGGGATCTGGATTACGCGTCGGGCGACATGGTGAATAGTTATCTAATGAATTCGAGGGAAAAGGTGAACCCTACAATCATAAATAGTGATGTACGTGTGCCGATGTACATGATAGATATCGATGCAGATGGTTTTAGGCCTATTTTGAGGAAAAATATAACAGAGAGGTCCTTCGAAGGATCAGTAAATTCATCAGAACCCCCACCTCCGTGCCCGATAATCGACGATGATTTCAGTAATTATGAGAACGATGGCGATCATCCTATTAATACGGAAGATAATTCTATGTATATGGAAGATATTTCATCGGACTCGCAAGACGACAAAGAAGACCATGGAATAGGATCACAACCAGGACATTCCTTCACCGATGGAGCCAATTTCCATATCGATCAAATATTCGCCGACAAGAAAAAACTCAAAGCTACTAGACGCAGCAGCGGTGAGGCAGTGTTTTGATTATTGCTTGGAGAAGAACTGCTCCAAATTCTTGAAGGCGAAATTCTTATCAAATGATTACGGATGGTTGTTGAGGGCAATAAAGTACAAAACCTCGTGCAGATTTTGCATATACAAGTATGTCGAGTTACACACATGCAGTGTTGAACACGCCACCCGCAGGCATAAGAGATTGTCCTCTGAATTAATTATTTCACTATGCGTAAATCATTTTTGGGATGGTAAAGGTCCAAGCATAAGTGAAATTCAAAGGATTGTGTTCAAGGAGTTGTATTGCCACGCAAGCTATTGGATGTGTTGGAAAGGAAGTGTAATTGCAAAGAACATCATTCGTGGGGCACTGGAGCATAGATATGCTTGCTTGGAGGCTTTTTCCCACATGGTGAAGTTGTTGAATCTAGGGTCTTCCTACTCTATCATGGTAAACCAGATTAATGGATCATTCGTTTACTACTTCTTAGCATTCGAAGCTTGCAAACGGGGATATTCCCACATGAGAAAGGTAATTGTCGTCGATGGCACACATTTGTATGGAAAGTACGGGGGCGTGTTGCTGAGTGTAGTTGCACAAGACATCGAAAATCACATCTTTCCAATTGTCTTTTATGTCTTTGATAAAGAGAACGATGTTTCTTGGACCTTTTTCTTTCAAAAGTTAAAGTCTATCGTAGAAGATGAACCAGATCTATGTGTCATATCCGACAGGAACATCAGCATTGTCAATGTCTTCTCCCGTGTTTATAGTCGTGCACATCATGGACTTTGCATGAGGCACCTCGCTGAAAACCTGCGTGTAAATCAGCACTGTGGAGAACATCTTTATCTATTCTACGCCGCGACAAAGGCGTATACTGTTGATGAGTTTAGCGAGCATTTTTCTGAATTAAAGAATAACAGCCCCGAGTTAGCACATGTCCTTGAAAATGTGCTTGGTTTTGAGAAATGGAGTAGAGCACACTTCCCAGGCGATAGGTAAGATGTGATGACCACAAACATCGTCGAGTCTCTCAACTCTGTGTTGATGGATGAACGGGAGTACCCTGTGACATACATATTTAATTCAATTGCTAGAAAATTTAGTGAAAATTTTAGGGAGAGGCATGCCTTTGTCGCTGGTCAAAACAATAAATTTGTGCCTTGTGCGGAAAGGATCTTAAAGGATAACAAGAGTGTGAGCGATTCTTTGTATGTGACTAATGCAAATGGTGGTATCGACCAATTCATGGTGTTCGGAAATGGTTTTACTGCCAAGGTCAATCTGTTGGAGAGGAGTTGTTCTTGTCAAAAATTTGACATGGTGAAAATGTCGTGCGAACATGCGATGACAACTTTGCAAGCAAAGTATGCGGCGGCGTAGATTATGGTAACTCCATGTACGAGTACTCTTCGCCAATTTATAAAGCTGAAACTTACCTCCTCGCGTACTTGGAAGCTATTAAAGTTGTCCCTCCAAAGGCCGAATGGACTGTGCCACAGGAAGTGCAAGACAGTAAGATTTCTCCACCCCCCTACGATCGCAAACTCGGAAGAAAGAAAGTCAAACGCACTAAGAGCATCGGTGAGACATTCAAGTCCAAAAAGAGGAATAGGTGTTCGATATGCAAGAAATCCGAGCACAAAAGAACCACATGTGGAATGGCCAATAAATCGTAGGCAGCCTTTTTTTGCTTCAATTGTAAAGCTACTGTTTGGGGGGATAAATGTTTATTTTTGTAGAATTTAACATTCAGTTGTAATCGACTTAAAGCATTAATAGAGTACGTAAATTCTACGGTATTTCATTCACACGGTCTATAAAATATTATGTATTGGTTATATGATTGCTTATCAAACACGCTATGTTAGTCTTTTTACTGCCTTATCTCTCCAGTCGATGCAATGAATCATTGTTTTCCATTCCCATTTAATGAAAAGCTGCAGAAATGTCTGTTCACAAGAAAAATAGCTGGTATATGCAAACCAAGTGTTTTCTCTTATGACACACGTCAACTGACCATTGGGTGGATATATGAAAGGACGTCATCTGTTGGTCTATAAGTAGAGTGCCTATTTCTATGTAACCCTTTAGTTGTCCCTAAACCCAATATCAGAAACCCTCTTCTTCTTCTTCTTCATCCAAATCAAAAATATGTCTCCAAGAAGGATACCCCTGCGCCCCGTCACACATGTTCCCCCAAGACACTGCGACCTCCTCCTTCTTAGGAATGATTTCGATCACTTGTTCTATGACCTGGGTCAAGACCGCATCTACCTAGAGCAGGAACTCCGTCGAATTGCTCGTTTCCTAAGGGCAATTCTGAAAAGGCTTGGAATGGATGGCCTTGACTACATCACCCCCTCCCCCCAGCATCCCCGTGAAATCTGCTTTTTAATTTTTATTTTTTTTATGTTTATAAGTTTTTGTTTTGTGTTCATTGCAGAAGATGTTTTGTGTTCATTGCAGAAGAAGTTTTCTTGTAGGATTGTTGTTAGGAGAAAGCTTATTCTTTTTTTGCTTATTTTGCAAGTTCTAGCCGATGTGCCAGTGTAATCTCTATAAAAATCGTTTGATTATGCAATGAACAAAGTTTTTATGTTTTCAAATTGAGTTTCCCTCTTTTTGGTTATTGTTATTTTTTGTGTTTGCATCCGTAGTGAATGCATATGTAAATACAGATCACATAACAGTTTATCGTCGATCATAAAAATGGTCTATCCTCAATCACATATATAGTCTATCGTCGATCGTCGATCATGTTAATCGATGGACCAGCAGTAATAACAAGTTTTGGGGCTGGTGGAATAAAATAATTAAATTAAAAATGATATAAAGAGATAATGACATGTTTTGAGACTGGTGGGATAAAATTAAAGTAAAAATAATATAAACAGGTAATAACATGTGATGGGACTGGTAGAGTAAAATAATTAAATTAAAAATAATTTAAACTGATAATAACATGTTTTGGGCTGGTGGAATAAAATAACTAAATTAAAAATGATATAAACTGATAATAACATGTTTTGGAGCTGGTGGAATAAAATAATTAAAGTAAAAATATTTTAGGGCTGTCATCGATGTTGATCCATGTCAAATCCATGTAAAAATACTTGTGCTTTGAGGGTCCATCGACCCTTTTGGACTACTGTAGACTTACACTTTCAGGATTGCATACATTGGTCTCCTGCTTATTTGTAGACCCCAACGGTCTGTGTACCCTTATATAGACCAACACTTGGATGTTGTTTAAAAATGAATAAATAAATTAAAAATAAATATAGTGTGGTTTGTACACATATGAAGGAATGTAAACAAGTCACATAAACATATTAGAGCTTATAAAAATTAGGGGTGGTGAATTAAGGAGAGTGTGGGTGGGTATTAGTCGAACAAACAATATCCTTAGAGTAATGCTTGTCGAAGCACAAGTATGTTTTGAGATGTTGATTGTATTTGATGACTACCCATTCCACATACTCCTTCAATCACCACTCTTAAATCACCACACCTAAATCAAAAAAGTATGTGGAATGGATAGTTGTTGAACAATCATCATCCTCAAAACACACTTGTGCTTTGACAACCATTACTCTTAGGATATTGTTTGTTCGACTAATACCCATCCACACACTCCATAATTCACCATCCCTAATTTTTATAAGCTTTAATATGTTTATGTGACTTGTTTACACTTCCTCATATGTGTTCAAACCCACACTAGATTAATTATTTATTTATTTATTTATTTTAAAACAACATCCAAGTGTTGGTCTATAGCATAGGTCTACGCATAATTAGGAGATGAATCGATGCACTCCTAAAGTCATAAGTCTAGGATAAACCAACTGAATCGATGGACCCTCAAAGCCAAGTATATTTTTTACTGTATTATTTTTTACTTAACATAGTTTGAGAGTTCGTCAATTACGAGTGTCTACGGTAGACTTTGTATCTCGTTGATGGCAGATATAGGTCATGGTCTACGACAGTCTACTAATTATCACCACTATTTCAACAAAAAGATGTGGTTCCAACGGTAAAAAACGGTTACTTTTATAATTCATCAGTGTTAAAACTTCGATTTTACTTCATATATAAGGTGTCCATCCCTCATTATTTTATTTCATTCACTTATTTTTATTTTTAAAAAATCTACAATGTCGCAAGCATCTCAAACATTCAATTCTAAAAAAACTCTAATTTTTCATTGTGGGAATACGGCTCTGTTGAGGACGTCACGCATGGATTCAAATTCAAGTCGCAAATTTTATAATTGTGCAATTGCGAAGGTGGGCTGTTTTTTTTTTATAAAGTTAAGTTAATCGTTCTATAGTTATTTTTTTTTTCATAGGATAATGGCGCATGCTCGTTTGTTAAATGGCTCGATGAGCTATCACCTCCAAGCAGTCCATCAACATTGAGTCCGGGACTCGAGACATCAAATTTTTGTGGCTTGGCAAAATTTAATCTACTACAAAGTCTTCAAGAATGCAAAGAAAATAGAGATTTTCTTATGAATTTGTTCAAAGAAGCCGAAAAATAAAGGGATCACCTCAAAGTATTGCTACATGACTCCCAAATAGAGAGGGCTCAAATAAAACAAAAAATGATTTTGGCCGAAGAATGGGAGAATGACCTAAAAATGATGTTATGTGCTATTATGCTAGTATTCATTATTTGGAAAAGTGTAACATGGATGTAGTGATATTGAATAAATAATAATAGTGTAAACAACATAAATTCCCTAGACAATGAAAATAATTACACAAAAGCCCTTGTTGTTTTCTCTCACCCTTTTTTTGCAAACATACTCATACATTCGGTCACATATTATACATTGGTCGAATGTATGATGTAACAGCTAATCCTATATTTAAGGTAAGAGAATCTTTAATTATTTTACAGTTCCTTAATTAAAGACAGTAATTAGCCAACATTAAATCGTTTATTGATAGAACATATAACTGATATTTGAATTTTAAAAATTTTGTTATACATAATTTTTTTTCCTATGATTCATGATCTGAAAAGCCAAAAAACAACCACTTTCTTCTACACCCGTTCTTCAAAACTACTAAAATCTTCTTCTACATACGTTCTTCAATACTAGTAAAATCAATATGAATATCACCGTATTGTTGCGACATTCTGAAATTTGGGAGTCAGAAATTAATGATACGTCATACAAAAGTGACGAAATAGTAATTTCAGTAAATGCGGACGAGTCAGTCAAAATCGCAGGACTTGCGGTTTCTTTCCAAAGGAATCATGAAGAATATAATATGGTTTTCTATGTGCGGATGCTTTGAATGGTTTTGGTTGTATAAATATTTTTTATCAGTTTTTTTTTTTTGAATGTTGGAGCAAGTAATATATATTTTTTTATTAATTATAGATGTTAATTTCTTTAATCAATGATTTATATTAGTATAAAAATTTTATGTTTTTCCCTATATCATAGTTCGTAACCATATAACTTGAAGTTAGAACATGATTATAAATGCACATTAACTATGTAACTTACCCTCTGTATGAGTAAGTAATTGTTGAAACACACGGTGTATTAAAATATTGTACATTAATAGTTAATGTGTAATAAATGTATGATATAGCATTATACGTTTCTAACATGTATGAGGTCATTAGAAATACAATAACGAAATTTAACTGAATTCAATTTTAAAAAAAAAAATTGTATACAGTATCATTCCAGTAAATTTACGAATGTATAATATATTTTTATACAGTCAAATCAATGTATAATAAATGTGTGTCTTTTCGGTAAACGTTTGAATGTATAAGAAGTTGTTATACATTCAAAGCAATGTATAGTGAAACTGTGCCATTCCAGTAGACTTACGAATGTATAATATTTGATTATACATTCGTATCAATGTATGATATAACATCATACATTATAAATATTCATGATATTAACAATTTTTGTAATTTTTTTACAAGTAATAAATGTTTTACAACACGTATACTGTTATGTAATACATACGTTTAAAACGTATTTGTCTTTAGTTCAATTTAAGATTCACTTATAAGCAAAGGTACATAACAGAAAACATATTATGCGTTCAAAATACAATGTCAGATTAATTAGTAATATGTTGTTTTAATCATTAACAAATAAGTGAAAGGAAAATTTAATAAGTGAAAGGGAAAACCCCAGTAAATATTTTCTTTGGCTTTGGCCTTTAGTTTCGTCCCCCATAGTTGGTCAAAAAGACAGCATAATAAGCACCCACAATGCCTAACACCAACAAGTTCATAATTGACCTAGTCCTTTAAGGGCCCTACGAAATCTAAATACATTCCAAGCCATCACTGTTCAAGATCCATACATAATAAATTCCTTCAACTTACGCAAAATAATAATCAAAGGGGTTTTTCAATTTGATTTTGTTTTGTTATTGAGAATGTTTATTTGATTAATTCGGGTTTAATTTTTTTAAAAAAATAAAAAAAATAATTTTGGGTTTATGAATTCCGAGTAGAGAAAGTGGAATTCGTGGTTAAGGAGAAGTGAAATGGTGAGGAAGAAGGGAAGGTAAAATTGGAATTACAGTTGCTACTCATAATCATAGATGACATGCTAAATAAATGGAGAGAAAAAGTAGCAAGATTTTAGGAGAAAAATATGGAGCATAATTTGGAGAAAAATATGGTTGTATGGAATGTATAAGAAGGAAGAGAGAGAAAATAAAAAAGGTAGGGATTTAAGTAATTAATTTGAGATTTTTGTAATTTCTTTTTCAACGTGGGATGTAATGTAATAAGGCAAAGTTATCATGTGTATATATGTAATTTTTCCATAATAATACTTTTATTTTTGTATAATGTTAAACAATTTTTTTGATAGAATCATAGTCGATCAATCAACACATCAACTTAAAATGGGCCAGCATGGTAATGATAGACTATGAAAAAAGTATACGAAAGATTAGATAAATATTCTATGAAACATAGGAATGTCTCAAATATCCTACCAAACAAATCATTCAACACATTAACAATAAAATAATTCAAATGTATTTTTCACTATTTTCCTCCTCATCAGCATAGGTGTTGTCGATTTCATCAACGATATCCATGAACCCATCTTGTTTTTCTTCCTCGCCTTCTTTTTTTCCTTCACCTTCAACAGGTACTTCTTTCTCACCCTCATTTTCTTCCTCGCCTTCTTTTTTAACTTCACCTTCAACAGCTGCTTCTTTTTCACCTTCCTTTTCTTTTTTTTCTCCACCCGCTGTAGCCTTATCAACGTCTTCTTTGTCAGCTTCTTCTTCTTCTTCATCAG
>NW_025890319.1:0-5898 GCF_002878395.1 Capsicum annuum | reverse complement strand
CATATTTATGCCATGTGTAAGAATTTTCCTCTTGATTATCTTTAAAATGTAATTTTATAAAATGATCCCCATACATTTACCCAAAAATAGTGTTAGAGGCATATTACATTTAGAAAGAAAAAAGAGGAAGAAAAAAAAAAGGAAGCATGGTCCTATATAAGGGTGTCAAGCGGGCTGGTTTGGCTCAGCCCGACCCAACCCACTTTTCTAACCCGGCCTGATTAGCCCACGGGCTATAGGGTACCGGGTACCGGGCTAGGTTATTTTTGAATTTGGGTCCGGTTAACCCAGCCCGAACCAAACCCGATCCAGGTCCACCGGTTAACCGGCCCGATTATCTTTTTCTTTTAATTATTGATTTTTCCCGTTAGGCCCAACGGCTATAATTGGCCTATTTTATTAAAAAAAAATCAATTAAAATACATTTTTAAACCCAAAAAAATTCTTATAAATACCCTACACTTTCAAATCATTTTCCACGGAATTTTCGTTATCTCAAATCTCATTCTCTCTTAATTCTCAATTCTCAATTCTCAAATATTCTATATATTTCCTAAAGTGCTCACCTTAATTTTTTAATTTTGCGATTACAAAGTACGAGTGAAAGTTTCTAAAGTCGCAACCTTCGGATACTTTCAAAATTTGGTATTGTCGTTCCATCTCTTACTTTTAATTTTTAATTAGTTTATTAATTATTGAATATTTAGTTTTATTATATTTGTGTATTTTGAATTTTTTTAGTTTAATTTATATTATGGATAAATTAAGAAACCTCGCCACTAAAGGTATTAAAATTTTTTGTCCCGGAAGTGGTAGTGGTAGTAAAAAGCAAATTACTAGCGGTGGAGATACTTCAAGTAATAGATATACCTGTGTGCCTCTTCCTCCGGTACTGCTTAGTCAACTTTTTTGGAAGAAATAGGTGTAGGTGATCATGATATGAATTATGTAGAAGCTCAGGAACATTACGATATAGAAGAAGAAAATAAAGTAGATGCGGTTAATTTAGATGAAGATGATGAAAATATTGGTGAGACACCCACAGTAGAAAATGCTAACGTTAGATCTGAATCGGTTAATCTCCCTCCCCGTGCCCCAAGAGCTTGTAAAACAACTAGTGTTGCATGACAATTTTTTGAACATATATCAGATATTGAGGTGCAATGCAATATTTGTCAAAAAATATATAATCATAAAAAAAGAGGCAAGTAAGGGAGTACGGGTACGTTAATGAGATATATAAGTGATAATCACGATAGAGAGTTAAAAATTGCACAAGGTGGTGCGGATGTTGGTGGGCCAACACAAACTAGAATGGACCCAGCAACCGGTCAAGTAATGAAGAAGTATAATAAATTGAGGGACCGAAAAGAAATAGAAAAAATGATAGTTGTGGGTTGTTTGCCTTTTAGTTTTCCTTCTTCTGATGCTTTTATTCATTATATTCAAGCAATTTATAATCCTATGTTTAATGGTATTCCTAGATGTACTTGTAGGGCCGATATTTTTAAACTTCATTCACAATATTATTTTTATTTATCAATATTGTTAAAAAAATATTTAATGTAGAATGCCCCTAACTTCTGATCTTGGTCGTGCTGTAAATAAAAATGATTATTTAACCATTACTTGTCACTGGATAGATAGTAATTTTGTTATGCAAAAATGTATTTTTATTTTTTTACATGATGAAGATCGTAAATATACTGGAGATTTTATTGCTGATACGATTGCTAAAGTTGCAGAATTTTATGGTATTGAAAATAAAATCTTATGTATTGCTTTTGATAATATTTCTAACAACAAGACTGCTATAACAAAGTTAAAATCTAAGCTATATCCGGTGTTATCTGAAATCTTTCATGTTAAGTGTGCTTGTTATATATATAATTTAATTGTAAGAGATGGTCTTGAGTTTTTTGAGCTTTATATTAAAAAATTCGGCTTGCTGTTGGTTTTATTCAAGAAAATAATCGTATAAAAAGAATTAGAGACTTTAAACTTAAATGTGAACAAAATGGACTTGCACCGATATTGATGCCCGAAGAATGTGATACTAGATGAAATGTTATGTATGATTTTTTAAAAACTTGTTATAAATATAAAGTTCCTATTGCACTATCTTTTAACCAACATTGTGGTTCGTTTGCTGATTCTGCCCACTGCATGCTACATGATTCTGACTGGACTGTAATTAATGATCTTGTTAAGTTTTTGGAAAAAATTTATATAGCTACGGTTGAATTTTTCGGTGTTTATTATCCTACTGTTTGTAATATTTTGGCATATATAGCCGATATTTTTGGTTTACTCAAAGAATATAAAAATAAAGAAGGTTACAAAGAAGTTGTTAGTGCTATGTTTGCTAAATTTAAAAAATATTTTTTTCGATTTTCTCTATTTACTTGGTTGGTGCTATACTAAATCCTTGCATAAATATAATACTAGGTGCCACTTTAATACTCTTATTTATGCTAACTTAGAGATAAATACTAACAATGATTCTGGTGATGAAGAACAAGAACAATCTGATTTGTGGACAGCTATGGGTGATGCGAATGCTTACATAGATAAATTATATAACCACTATGCTGATTTAGTTGATTTAGTTGTACCAACAAATATCACTCCAACTGTCGCTCCTCATCTTTCCGAGGAGCCATCATCTTCTAAAAGGCCAGCACATAGTGGTTTTCCTAATTACTTTTACGATTGACCTTGTTGGAACAGTGTTGAGGAGGGAGCTTACACAACAACTTATCGGGAATAGCTGAAATATTATCTCCGAACGCCAATAGAGGATCGCAGACGACGGATTAACGCATTGGATTGGTGGAGGAATAATGAAACACAATATCCTGTGCTTTCAAGATTAGCCAGAGATATCTTGAATGTTCCAACGTCAATCGTTGCATCGGAGAGCGCTTTTAGTCAGGGACGGCAACAACTTAGAGACAACCGACATTCTTTGAGAAACAATGCAATGAATGTTGTAGTTTGCCTTAGAGATTGGATTAGAGCGGAACAAAGAAATCAAGGAATGGAAGCGGAGCCGAACGACGAGTAGAGACTTGAAGAAATTATGACTTCACGGGAGAAATCAGCAGAATCAAGTCCAATGCATGATTTTTTTCCCCGTTGACTTTAACTATCCTATGCAAGTTCCCATTAATATTAACATAAATGAGTTGGAAAAAATGATGCAAAATTTGTAGATTTTTCATCCATGTGAATTATAAATTTGGAATCATTTTACAATCAATAAAATTCAACATTCATTCACTCCTTAGGCCTTTGTAATTCTTTTCATTTAGTGATTTAAATTGAATTTCTAGTTTAAATTAAATATTTAGTTTTAATATATTACTAATTTACTATCAAGTATTATTAATTTATTATATTAAGTAGCATATGTTTTATTTAAAGAAGTACATATATTTTATGTGTACATATATATTGAATGGTACGTATATATGTGTATATATCTTCTATAGACGTATATATTTAACGTATACATGTGTATATGTTTTATAAATTAGTATATAACTATATATATAGTGTGTATATATTGTAGTATATTTTATTTAAAGTAGTACGTATATATTGAATGGTACGTATATATGTGTATATATCTTCTATAGACGTATATATTTAACGTATACATGTCTATATGTTTTATAATTATTATATATATCATTATATTGTAGTATATATCTTGTAGTATATGTTTTATTTAGAGTAGTATATATATTTAACTAACGTATAGTCGTATACACGATTACATGTGTAATTGTGTATATGTATTATGTGTATATATTTTTTAAACTCTAATGTAGTATATACTATATATATATAGTGTATATAAATTGTTTAACTTATTTAAAATGTATATAGGTAGGGTATATATAGTGTATATTGGAGAAAAAACTTTTTATTTTTATTTTTGACCAGTTTTAACTGGATTTTTAACCGGTTTTGACCGAATTTTTAACCGTTTTTTACCAGATTTAGGTGGATTTGACCGGATTGGATTAAGTGGGCTGGTTCAGAATTGTTTTTAAAAATTTTGCTGTTGGGCTCAAAACCAGACCGACCCATTTAACCAGACCCGAATTCAGACCGGCCCACTAACCTGCTAAATATTCACGGGTCGATTCCGAATTGACCCAACCCAGCCTGGCCCGGCCCACTTAACACCTTGGTCTTATATGAACATATATTTCTCTTTAGTTATGCCTGTTCTTGTAATAATGGCATTCAAATCAATTTATGTGCATTTGAATTATTTTATTGATATAAGTTACTTTTCATCAATATTTGCTTAGTATTTCTATTTAACAATATTGATATTGGTACCTTGGGTTAAATTTAAGTGCAGAAGTCAACTCAATGCAAGAATTATATGCTCTATTATGTTAAAGAATTTAAGGATCTCATTTCTCGTCGATGTGATATATCACCTTACCAATTAATTAAACATTAGTCTGACTATATAGAAAAATATTTCATCTACTCCTTTTACTTGTTAATGTATATTAACAAAACAAATTATTTGCTTGTCTATTTTAGCAGTTTAAGGGATAAGTTTCTTTTTTCAATTTGACCTTTATTATTAAATAACCACTTCCTAAATATATAATTGAAATAGTAGTTGTCAAATTTAGATTTTCAAATTATAGTTAATAAAAGTAATTTAACAAAATAATATTTAATTAACACTTTACTAAGGAAGTGCATTATGATGTGATCTACGAGGGAATGATGAGCACAAAAAGAAAAAGCAATGATAATAAGATATTCTTACAAAGCATCTAAAGGATTAGATTGGTAATACATGATAATTCACGAAAACACCAAAATTAGTAAATATTATAATGGATGACACCATTCTTTTTACATACTATACTTATATGGTTGGATTCTATATTAAAAGAAAAGTAATGTTCACATATGATTTTGAAGAAAAGAAAAGGAAGATCTGATACTATATATTATCCCAATATGATATAAATTTATACATAGATTTCAAGAGTTCACATAATAATATTCTATCTTCTTTTTCTATCCTATTGCTATTTAACTATCTTCTAACTTTAATCCCATAACAAAATTTTCTAAAATTTCCACGAATTTATAAGGTCTAAATTCAACGAATCTCAAATTATTCATCTATGATCTTGCAAAATTCTTTTTTTAAACCACTAGTGCATTGAATTCAAACTCATTTTAAAAGTTGCTAGATACTCTCTTAATTTAGCTCAACTTGAGTTTTAGGATTATATTGACAAACTTGAGGTATCGGGTACAAATTTCAGTAAAGACAAAAAATAATTCGTGATTTTTCTATCTGTTCAAATTTTGGTGTATAAAGTTACCTGATATTTGTTGTTTGTGGAAGATGGCATGTATATCGTGGATTTAGTTAGAGGAAGAACTAGCTTGGGTGAACCGTTGGGTAGAAAATTATATATACTATATATAAAGTTGAAATTATTTTTATGTATATATAGTAGATGTCAATCCCCCTTTGAGTAGTTCGCGTGTTTACTTCTTTATATGTTGAACCTTCTTGATGAAAATATGACTCCGCCATGAATTTTAGTCGAAGTGCATGAAAGCTGGCCCAAAAATCAGAGTTATTAAAAAAAAGATAGGATATTGAAATAAGGGAAAAGGATCAAATATGTCCCTAAATTTTGCGAAAATGTTCAGGTATATCATCCGTTAAAATTTTAGCTTACCAATGCTCTTGCCGTCCAAGTCTTGGGCCATATATACCCCTGTTGTCAAGTTTTGGATCATATATACCCCTGTTGTCAAGTTTTAGGTCATATATACCCCTATTGTCGTTAATTGTTTTGCTAAAATTTTTCAACCCGCTTTTTCCTTTTCTTTTTT
>NW_025890318.1:0-1171 GCF_002878395.1 Capsicum annuum | reverse complement strand
GAAAGGGATTAAAATATGGCCCAAGTGATGACCTAATTAGATATCCTCGCTAAACACATAATAGGGGCGCCGTCTAAAGTGGTAAATATTGTTGCCTCTAAAGTGTATGACAAAGATGAAACAAAGGCACTCGATGAAGATATAAGGTTCTTGGTGAACCATCGGAGGGGTTCTCACCTTACCTATCAAAGTAAAGGCAGCAATCAAGGTTGGAATAATTGAGACCGAGATAGAGGTTGACACAATACATAGATAGATAGATAGATAGAGAAAGAGAGAGAGATCGAGATTGGATGAAAAAGGATAGAGAGTATGATAGTTATATAACCCATCATTATTGAGAAAAGGTCAAGGAAGCAAAATCTATAGATCTAGAAAAGTTTAAAATGGAAATGTCCTTCTACGGATTTTGATGTGTGTAAAAGGTACCAATAAGATAGTTTTGGAGATAAATGGGGACTTCTCTCAACTGAACCAAATTGTCATATCAAATTTATCCTCGATCAAGCAATTAGAAATTCAAGTGGCCCAAATTTCTTCCCAACTCTATGCTAGGCCAAAATGGGGCATACCTAGTTACACGGTGGTCAATCTCCAAAATAATGCCTATATTATTTCCATCGTTACTAGAAGTAGTAGAAATATTAATGAAAATATGGTTGAGGTTGATGAGAGTTTGAATATTTGAGAGTTTGAATGAAAATCCACATGATCAATAAGCAAGTATAAAAAAAGTGGCTTAAGAAACCAAGTGATGATACTCCAAAGTCTCATGAAACAGTTAATGAGGAAAATTTTAAAATGATTGATGATGATGAGAAAAAGGTGAATGAAACTCAAAGTATCCATTGTCCCCAATGAACATTCCTTCGCCATTTCCACAAAAGCTTAAGAATAAAGATTAAAATCCTAAGTTCAAAGAGTTCCTTGTAAAGATTAGCAACCTACCGATAAACATTCCATTATTAGAAGCTCTAAAAGAAATACCGAGACATGTTAAGTTTATGAAAAACTTGATGTCACTTTTGTATTATGAGACTATTGAAGTGACCCATAGTTGTAGTGATATCATGTCAAATGCAATGGAGAAGAAAAAGAAAGACTCGGGTGCATTTACCATTCCTTGCACCATCGGGATGTACAAATTTGAAAAGGCATTGTATATTCTTAA
>NW_025890317.1:0-3540 GCF_002878395.1 Capsicum annuum | reverse complement strand
AAAAAAAAAATCTATTGATACATATTTAAATTTATTTAGATATTCAAACATATTTATTTTTTTAATGGTAATTCATATGAATGCTAAATATGATATCATTATATGGGTATTATGGTGATTCATACGATAGATAAGTTTTATATGATTTAAACGGGTGATACATATGATATTAATGGGTGATACATATTGTATTATGGTGATTCATATGGTACATACAATTATTGGGTGATTCATGTGATATTAATGGGTGATTTATATGGCATTATGGTGATTCATATGGTAGGTACAATTATTTATTTCAATTATTAGGTGATTCATATATATGGTATTATAGTGATTCATATGGTAGATACAATTATTTATTTCAATTATTGAGTGATTCATATGATATTAATGGGTGATATATATGGTATTATGGTGATTCATATGGTGGATACAATTATTTATGTCAATTATTGGGTGATGCATATGTTATTAATGAAAGGTAATGGTGTAGTCAGTGTAGGAAACAAAAGTAACAATATATTTTTTTTAAAAAAAGACTAAAAGCAGAATTGAAACATAATTAAAATTAAATCTAAAAAAAAAAGACTAAAATTAAAGAAGAAATTAAAGACGAAAAAAAGAGAAAAAGGACAAAAAAAACATATCTATGATAATTAAAGACGAAAAAGAGAAACATAATTAAAACACCTAAATTAAATCTAAAAAAAGAGAAAAATTAGATATCTTTCCTTAAATAAAAGAGAATCTATTATTTCCTTAAATAAATATCTTGTTAGTTCCAAATGTATCACTTTTTTATATGTATCACCATATAACATATGTATCACCATTTCAGAAAACCAGGATTAAATGTAATTAACAAAATAATCGGAATTTTATGTAATATCACTTAAAGATTCAGGAATTTATGTAAGTTACCCTAATAAATTATCTTGAACTTAACCCATTAAATATTGGGCGAGATGAACAGGTCAGCTCAATTTGAATTCATTTTGACACCTCAAGACTCTTGCAAAAATTATTTTAGGGCCTTTTATAGAGGTTTTATAAGAATGGAACGTTTATAATAGGGCTATTATATTGATTTCATAAAGCAACAATACAGCATGATATACATATAAATCAATCACGAAAGAAACCATTCATGAATAAAAATCATAATCAAAGATTTACTGTCGGGTAATGTCTATAAAAGCAAAATATACAATAATATTAGGCCATTCAAGAAGTGGAGCACATGTTTTTAATGTTAAAAAATAAGAGATTGTTAGAACATATGTGAAGTTTAAAAATCAACACAATTCTTTCAATTAAGGTCTTCAACGCTTCTGTCTCTTTGTTTAATTTCACACACCTACAAGTGATAATAAAAAAATGATTTGGCAACTTTTTTACAAGAAAATTTAACATCAACAATTTATATACACTAATGCTCAACCACGACACAATCAATAACTTGTATGGACATATGAATTTAAAATGAACTAAGGTCATGAGATAAATTTAAACTACATCTATCGTCACTCAGTACATTGTCTCTAGCTTATGTCATAATTTGAACAAAGAGAGTTAAACATGACAAGTGCAGCGGAGGACTTAAACAAAAAATCCCAAAAGACAAGCAACTTTTAAAATTGAATAAATAAAGATTATGTTCATTTATATGCACATATTATCTCCATACTATTAAATCATAAAAAGATTTTAACCCAAAACAAAGAATTCTTTACAAGGACAGAACTTTCAATATTAAAAAAATATTACTATTGGATCACTTCTTACATCATGCCATTTTTTCTTTGGACAAGTAATATTAATAACAATCCAAATATTTGAAGTAAGAAGTGGCCCTATCAAATCTTATTTCTTCAAAGTAACTTGATGATCTTGCTCTTTGTCTTGCAGAATGCTGATTAGTTAAATATAAGGAATTGATTTTAAAGGTCTGAACTCTTTCTCCTCCTGGCCACATGGCTTCAAGATGGTGAACAAGCATTTCGAGCAGTTTTGCCCTCTCTTAAATATGACGTTGCGACATCTACTAATGAACAAAATTGCTATAGGTAATTTAAAAAATGTGATGATTATCATTGGATGATATTCAACATTTTTTTTCAGCCAATAGAGTTATAACAAACGGTGAGACTTACATTTGAAGTGATAATTCTTTATTTTTATTTCTCTGTACTGTTGAAATTCTTTATAATCGCATTAACGTAACGAGTCTTGATGTCCAATTGTTCAAAAACCAACCAACAATGAATTTGATCTATGTACTACATATTTGCCATATTTGAAAATTGATACTTGAAGGATTTGACAGGAACTCAAATAATATAAATAACTTGATTCAAAAAAGGAGAAAAGAAACAAAGAAGAAACTTATATAGAGAAAGGCTTGGAATAAATAAAAAATGGGAGACTTTTCAGAAACAAACATACTTTAGCACAAAACCCAGCATTCATAGCCAAAGTTTGCAATATTACAACTCATGGCCGTTGTATTTAATTTTACTTAGTCGTCTATATTTATATAAAACTTAAAAAACATTAACTACATTTTTTATTTTATAATTTTTTTATATTTCTGAAAAATATGACTACATCGAATGCAAACCATGGTTGATGACGGAAACATCATAACTGTGCATTGTATGTGTATTCACCATCATATTTTTTTTTCGTTTTTTAAACTTTTTTTCTATTTTTTTTTTTGTTTTTTTTTTCTCTTTTATTATTATTATTATTATTATTATTATTATTATTATTATTATTATTATTATTATTTATACTTTTTTTCTTTCTCATTTTTTATTTCATTTTATATTTTTTATATTTTTAAAAATATGGCTACTCGAGAAAAATCATGAATCATAACGAAAATAACACAATTGTTTATCGTATTTGTATTCACACTATCCTTTTTTTTTTATATTCATTGATACAATTATTTTTGTATATGTATTTTATAGATGACGTTTGTATTTATAGTTTATAATTCACATTTATATTTGTATTTGTATTTTATAGTTAACACTTGTATTTGTATTTATTAGTTCGCAGCATCATTTATATTTTATACAATTTGCATTTGTATTTTAAAGAACTGATTTGTATTTGTATTTTATAATTATCTGTACATTGTATTTGTATTTTGTGATTTCATTTTATTTGTATTTGTATTCTATTTTTATCGATGCACTCGTATGTAAAGAATTATTTTGTATTTATATTTATAAGTTGACCGCACATATTTTTATTTGTAATTTCGTTTGTTGATTTGTTTGCATTTGAATTTGTAGATGACAACATCATTTATATTTTTAAACAATTGAAAAGGAATTGTTATTTTTCTTTTTTACGAACGCTTGTATTTATATTTAATGATACAAATTATATTTTACTCATACAAATTGAACAACATAAATAAAAATGATAAATTATGCAAATATAAATGTTACATTTATATGAAATGATACATATTTATACAACTTGAATCATACGTATACAAAATGATACTTGTTTATATACAAA
>NW_025890316.1:0-3038 GCF_002878395.1 Capsicum annuum | reverse complement strand
GTCTAGCATAAACGATGGACTACTTCAATAATAAATAAACTAGTCTAGGATACCTATTTATAGACCATAACTAGCACATATTTTAAGAAAAATTACTTAATTAATAAAAAAATAAACAATTAAATTTTATTCAATTAAATGAGTTTAAACAAGTCATGTGATTGTATGAGAGTCCACACAAATTGAAAAAGGTGATAAAAAATGTGTGAGGATGGGTAGTGGTTGTACATCCACTATCCTTAGAGAAATGTTGATCCAATGCACAAGTATGTTGTGAGGAATTCATTTGTTCATCCACTGCCCATCTTCACACATATTTGATCACCTTCTCCAATTTACGTGGACTCTTATACGATCACATGACTTGCTTAAGCTCCTTTAATTGCATAAAATTTAATTATTTATGTTTATTAATTATTTCTTTTTTTCACAATATTCTACTAAGGGCAATAAATCAATACGGTATATTATTGACACGGCTTTCCGTCTATGATATACAACGGACACAATCGATGATCTTTAATTTCATTTTATGTAATTAATTAATAATTTACAATGTACTAATGTTTGTTTACCATTTCACTGACCTGCATAGTGGAATTCATTGATTTCGTAGACGTTTACTCATAGATATTGAACTCGGTCAATCCTAAACTCCATCGACTTTGCAATTAATTTTGTATGAATCAACATAATCATTGATAGACCATATTCATTATCCATTAGCATATATGAATTTGCATATATATAAGATCGACCGTAAATTTTGACGTATGATAACTGTTTCATTTATCGTCTAACAGAAAAAATTGCAAAATTTCAAACAACAACAAAATTGTAAAATTCAAGTATAGATAATATGTAGGAAACAAAAAATACTTCATTTCATTAGTTCATTGCAATATCGTTTAGCACAATATGTACACCAAAATACGATCAAAAAAGGCAGAAGAGAGAAGTTTTCAAGGACAAGGGGATAATTGGGGGGTGATCAACTCATCGGGCTCCATGTTCAGCCTCTCTACGATCGCCCGTAAAAAATAAGCGATACGCGGGAGTTCACGGTCGAGGTGGTCCTTGTCCTGACTCAAACTATAGAAGAGACGGGTGTGGTGGCGGGATTGTTGGAGATCCCGGGACCATATTTATTCTCAGTATTGGCCTAGAGCCATCGGCAACGACATCCAACATGTATAAGAACACATGTCGATCATTCTTTGTGAATGTGGGGATGTATTTTCCCCCGCTCATTCATTAGATAGCTAATCACAACATTCTTTGGCTCGCAATCTAATTCTCCTCTCTCAATTACGCTTCGAACCATGTCGTCGTACAAACCATTGCGACGTAGCGGGATGGGCATTGTCTCCTTGATAAATGATTTTCAATTTCAATATTTGAGACCTTCCTCCTACACACCCATATAATCACCACCCACGATAATTACTTCAGCTACAGTTATTATAGACCACACTAATCGATAATAGATTAAGGTATCGGTCTATAACTTGTCGATGACTACTGATATGAAAATCTCCTTACAAAAATGTGAATGGACTGATTTTGGATATAATTGATGCCCTCCCAGCTCTGGGATGGAGAAATGTATGTGTAGGGCTTCTAAACTACTAAAATATATTTAATGACGAGGTATTGAGTGGATTTGGAAAGCTTTTCAAGCTAGTAAAATGGTGAAAAAAGTATTTTTTTTTTGGCATTTTTTCCCCAAAAAAGATGAAACAACAATGGAGGCAATGACCAAGAATGGATATTTTCAGTTGTGACGAGCAAGATTTCGTCGGAAAAGTGGCCGGAATTGAAAAATATTGGTGAAAATGGGAGCTCCTATTGGTGGCTTCTTGGACAATTTTTGTAAATTAAAATAAGAAAATATGAAAAATGGTGAAAATATAAAAATGGTGAAAAATATTAAATATTAAATAGATGAGGTGGGGACTAAAGTGTAAAGTTTAAAACTTATGTGCTAGGATTATATATAAGAAGTGATAATGCCATCCTAGTATCTAAATACTTAATTTTTCAAGACTTCTGTCTAAAAACTTAAAAAAAGTTTTCAAAGTATCTATTTTGCAAAATGGCCCTAAATACTTTAGGTTTTCTATCTATTTATTCACTATCTTCCAGAAAAATAGAAGATATTCCCCATTCCAAAATAATTAAATTGTTAGGGGTATAGTACACTCCTTAAGAAAAAAATTTAGGACATAAATTGTAGGTTATTTTCAATTGTACACTCATTAAATGAAAGGGTAAAATTAGAAGAAATTTTCAACATGTCTCTTGAAAAATGAACAATTCATTTATTTTGGACATTAAAAAATAGCTCAACAATTTATTTATTTTGAAATGAGTGAGTGATTAATAATGTTTCCGACAATATCAATAACGGTTATGCTTCAATCTCACACCAATAAAGATTGAGTAATTGCATGCCTTAATTTTGGGTAACTTTTAAAATTTTGCCCTCAAGTAATATTTAATATTTATCCTTCAACACTTTAACTAATAAAAATATGGATAAATTTCCGTGATATTTTTTTTAAAAGGAAGTAAATCAGAACTCATTGTGTGGGAATATACTGGGTTGTTGTTATTGTTGTTGTTGTTGTAAGCAAACCAAATTTGCAAGATAAAATTCACTAGTGATGCCGGAAATGGCTTAAGTTCAGTCTTAGAGCATCATACCATATATACATTGAACGTATTTCTTTTAAGGCATGACTTGTGTCCTGAGACATAAGTTCAATTTTAGAATATTATTATGCCATAAGAAGTTCAGTGTTCCTTGCACTAAATTTAGTAGTATGAACTTTTGCCTATCAGACTTTTTTTTAAAAAAAATGTTAAGGTTAAAGATTTGTTTTGTGAATTAGATCGCACTGAATTTATGTCGGAGAGCAATCATTCTCAAAAGGTTTACTTAGCGAAATTAAATCAAAATTAAGTCTACTTTGGACAGTAGATTTCATTTATATCTATATCTATAATATATTAAAGGTGTGAAAAGCCTTAGAAAA